>NC_092762.1:19761897-19815959 GCF_047496795.1 Chiloscyllium punctatum | reverse complement strand
AGGAGAGTATTGGAGATGAGGCAAGGTTCAAGAGACAGGAACGGTTGACAGGACTGGACAATAACCTGAATAGAATCTACACAGTGTGTAAACAGGCCATTCGGCCCAACAAGTCCACACCAACCCCTCTAAAGAGCATCCTAACCAGACCCATCCCTCTCCCTGTCCAATAAACCCTGCATTCCGCATGGTGAACACACCTAAACTACACTTGCCTGAATACTACAGTCAATTTATGATGGCCCATCCACGTATCGTGCAAATGTTGGGCTATGGCAGGAAACCAGAGCACCCAGAAGAAAACCACACAGTCAGGGGGAGAACATGCAAAGTCCACACAGACAGTCTGCCAAGGCTGGAATTGAATCCAGGCTCCAGGCAAAGTGAGGCTGATTACACAGAGCACTGCAGAGATTGGACTAGGTCACAAAGGTTTATTGGAACAGGAGGAAAATATAGTCAGAGACAGGAGAAGTTTACATAGATGGTGTCCATGAGAGGGACTGGAGGAGGTTAACGCAATAGGGAAGGTTGTGGATTCTCTCTACAATTAAAGGTAGGGACAGTTGGGGAGACTGGATGAAGTTCGTCACACTCAGAGTTGTACACATTGGGTGAGGTTACTGAGTTAGCAAGGATTCTACTGACTGGCTGACGTTATGGACAGATGCAGTTGAGAGTTGTTACAACAATTGAGAGGATACTTCAGGTACATGGATGGTTTTAGTGGCTGCAGGATGTTCGAGAGCTCGGAAGGCTACGAGTGACTGGAGGTGGTCAGAGGTAAGGAATATTGTAGTGATGTGAGTTAGTCACAGAGACAGAGAAGATTAAAGAGAGAAAGAGGGCAAGTTTATAGATCTCGGGAACGTTCGGGTGGCTTCAGAACGTTACACATAGGGAGGGCTGGTAGGAAACGCTGTAGGGACTGGAGGACTCTGCACAGACAGTGAGGTGAAATGGATGGTGGAAGGTTAGAGGTAATGAGGTGCTGGAGGACAGGATGGAGGAGTGCTGTGGTGACTTGAGAAGGCTACAGTCGCATCATGTGCTGGAGATGCTGGTGGAAGGTACATAGATGGGGAGGTCAGTATGGGCTGGATGTTACAGACAGAGTGGGCTATCGGTGCTAGACAAGATGACAGAGGTAAGGATTTTTAGAGGGTTTTGGTGATATGGTCATAACACAAGGTTTCAAAGTCGTTTTAGAAAAATATAAGGATAGGGCAGAAGTGAAGAGGCCACATTTGTGGAAGCCCCCTAATCGTTCGAATATCACCATCACTGGGCATTATCACTATCACGGAACAGGATCTGCCAAACACAGACTGGGAGGAACTATTTGCTGTTGGGTTCATATTCAGAAAGAGGAAGTATGTGAAGTGATACAGGGAGAATTCAAGGCCAGTGTGTTCCCCGAAGAGTGAATGACAAAGGCAGTAACTCCAGTGAATACTGGTCAAGCGATATCATGAGTTTGATAATGGAAATACAATGCGATGAAAACAGGCAAAGACTGACCAAGGTATAGAGAGTGCAAGAGGATCTTTAAAATGACGGGTAAATAATGGGCATGAAATATCCTTGGCAGATACTGTTAAGGAGAGGCCACAAGGTATTTAATGAGTATAGTTGGAGCAAGAGGATTCCCAGGCAAACAGCGAGGCCTGTTAGAATCCAAAGGGACACTCTGTGCATGGAGCCAGAGGAAGTAGGTGAGGTCTTCAATGAATACTTCCCGTCTGTATTCACACAGGAGAAAGGCATTGTAGCTGGGGATTTCAGTTCAGATGGTGAGGTCATGTAAAGATCAATAAGGAGGAGGTATTAACTGTTATCACAGTCATTAAGGTGGAGAAATCCCCAGTGCCCAATGAAATGTATCCCAGGCTGCTATGGGAGGTAAGGGAGGAGATTGCTGGTGCCCTGGTGGATATATTTAATACTTTGCTGGTCATAGGTGAAGTGCTGAATGACTGGAGGATCGCGAATGTGGGTGATTTGTTCAAGAAGGGCAGCAGGGGCAGGCCAGGTAATTACAGAGCAGATAGTCTGTCAGCAGGTGAAGGGAAATTATTGGGAACAATTGTGAGGATGAATCAACACTTCCAAAGGCAAGGATCACCTCGGCAGTGTCATCACGGATTTGGTAGAGGAAGATACTGTCTGAGGAATTCAGTTCACTTTTTTTGAAATGGTATGTAAAACTATTGATGAGGGCAGTGCAGATGATGCGGTATACATGGACTTGAATAAGACCTTTGACAAGGTCCCTCATGGAAGGATGGTCCAAAAGGGAAGAGCCACTGGGATCCAAGGCATTTTGATAATTTGGATACAAAATTAGTGGATAGACTTCTTAGTGTTTGAAATGCTTTCACCATCGGGTGTACCACAGGGATCTGTGCAGCAACCATTGTTGGTTATTCTGTGGAATAATAACTCCAATGTGAAAGCTGAAGTAATCATTAGTATGTGTGCAGATGACATGAAAGGTGAGGAGGATGGTCTCAGGCTGCAGTCATACATCAATCAGATGATAAACTGAGCAGAGTAATGGCAGATGGAGTTTACTTCTGATCACTGTGAGGTAATGTACTGTGGGAAGTCTCATAAGCAAAGAATGTACATCATGAAGGGTAGGTCCTCCTGGAGTACTGAGGAGCACAGGTGGGCAAGTCTCTGGATGTCTGAAGGTGTCAGCACAGGTTGACAGGGTGGGGAATATACCTGAACTGGGAGCAGGAGGGGGACCCACTTCCTGATGGGGCGAATTGTTAGAGCTGCTTGAGAGGATATAATCTAATCTGGCAGGGTGTTGGACCTTAAACAGTTGTAAGGCCAGAAAGAAGATTCGGGTTGGTGCACAAGTTAAAGACAGCAATTTCAGCAGACAAGGCAGGCAAGAACATAGCAGGGAATTGGCGGGGGGGGGGGGGGGGGGGCGGGGGGGGGGGGGAAACTGATAATTAAACTGCATTTATTTCAATTCAAGGAGATTGGCAGCTAAGGAAGATGAACTCAGGGCATGGATTGGAACATGGGACTGGGATATTATAGTTATTACAGCAACACAGCTGAAGGAGGGACAGGACTTGCAGTTCATGTTTCAAGGTGGAGATGCTACAGGAAGCATCGAAGGGGAGGCAAGAGAGGACGCGTGGTGGTGGGTTTTGATTGCATGAATCATAACAGCAGTACTTAGAGAGGATATTCCTGTGGGATCGCCCAGTGAAGCTACGTTAGTGGAACAGAGAAATAAGAATGGGTCATCACTCTGACACGATTGTCTTACTGACCCCGAATAATCCGTGGCAGACTGAGGAACAAATATGTCGGGAGATCTCAAATATCAACCATAATAAGTGGGCTGTTATGGTTGGGGTTTTTAAACTTTCCAAACCTAGATTAGGACTGCCAGTGTTCAGTGTTTTAAGGAGGAATTTGGTAATTGTGTTCCAGAAAGCTCCCAATCAATAAGTAAATGGCCTGAAATGAGAAAGGGGCAAAACCTGACCTCCCCTTTGGGAAACACGGTAGGGAAAGGGACCAAGGTGTGAGTAAAGCATTTTACCAAAGTGACCACAGTTCCATTAGTTTCAAAACAGCAATGGAAAAGGACAGGGCTGGTCCACAGGTTCAAGTTATAAAATGGGGCCAGACCAATTATGATTGTAGTAGCCAGGAACTTTCAAAAGGTGACTGGGGAGTCCATTTGCAGAGAAAGGGAAGTCTGGCAAGTGAGAATATTTTAAAAGTGAGATAAATTGAGCGATCACCACGAGCATGTTCCTGTTTGTGTGCAGGTCAATGCTGACAGCATTAGGAAACACTGGCTGTCTACTGAGGGTCTGGTCAAGGAAAAGGGGGCACATGTCAGGTATAGCCAGCTGGATCAAGGGAATCCCTGAGGATCACAGGGGCTATAGGAAAACACTTTGGGTAGAAATCAGGAATACAGAATTGGTACATGAAATAGCCTCAGCAGTAATGATAAGGAGAGTCCAAGAGTGATTGTATAAATATATTGAATAAAAGAGTAATTCAAGACAAAATAGTGTCCCTTAAAGATCAATGAGGCCATTGATATGTGGAACAGCAGGATATGGCTAAGAACCTAAACACATTTTCTATTCCAGAATTTACTGTGGACAAAGACTGGGGAACTCAGGGAACAAGAGTAATACATTTGGAGTTCTGTGCAATTCCAGTGTCCCCGCTACAGGAAGGATGTTGTGAAAGTTGAAAGTGCTCAGAAAAGATTTACAAGATGTTGCCAGGATTGTTGCTGAATAAGCTGGGGTTATTTTCCCTGGAGCATCAGAGACTGAGTGGTGTCCTGACCGAGGTTTATATAAACATGAGGGGTATGGATTGGGAAAACAGTCAAGGTCTTTTCCCAGGTCTTGGAAAGTCCAAAACTAGAGGGCATAGGTTAAAGGTTGAAGGGGAAAGGTTTAAATGGCACTGAAGGGGCAGCTTTTTTATGCACACAATGGTGTGTGTATGGAATGAGCTGAGAGAGAAAGTAGCAGATAATGATACTATGACAACATTTAAAAGGTATCTGGATGGGTATATGAATAATAAGGGTTTAGAGGTACATGGGCCAAATGCTGGTAAATGGGATGGATATATTTAGATCTTCTGGTCAGCATAGATGAGTTGGACCAAAGGGTCTGTTTCCATGCTGCCCATCTCTATGACTTAAAAAGAGGCATGTTATAGAAGAGGTGGTGCTGGAGATTTTACAACACAAAGGAATGGAAAGACCCAGGACCTGATTAAGTGTATCACAGGACATTGTGCGATGCTAGGGAAGAAATTATGGAGCCACGAGCAAAGATATTTATACCATTGACAACCATGTGTGATGTGCTAGAAAGGCTGGAGGGTGGCAGAATGGGCAGTGAAGGAGGTTTTTTGAGATTACAAAGGGATCTTGATGAAATGGGTGAATGGGCTGAAAAACTGTAGATGGTATTCAATCTGAATAAATGCGAGGAAGTGCACTTGGTAAAACAAACAAGGGTAGACCTTATACAATTAATGTTCGGGCCTCAGTTAGTGTTTTAGAGAAGAGGGACCTCCAGGTTCAGGTACATAATTCTTGAAGTTTGCATCACAGGATGGATAAGGCACTGCTTGGCATGCCTGACTATTGCTCAGTCCATTGAGTAGAGGATTCGGGACGTCATGCTGAGATTATGCAGACATTTAGGAGGCCTCTTCTGCACTTCTCTGTCGAGTTCTGGTCACCCAGTTATAGGGAGGATATTATTAAGCTGCAGGGGGTTCAGAAGACATTTACCAAGACGTTGCTGAACATGAAAGACTTGAGTTCTGAAAAATGGCTGGATAGGCTGAGTCTTTTTTCACTGGAGCCTGGAGTTTGCGATGTGATGTTATAAAAGTTTATTTTTAAAATCATGAGATATAGATCGATTTAATGGTAGTTGCCTTTTCCGTAAGATGGGAGAAGCTCAAGAGGAGGGACCTCATTTTTAAGGTTAGAAGAGAGAGATGTTCAAAAAAAAGACATGGGGGCAAATTGCTACACATGGAGTGTTTTGATTGTGGAATGAACCTCCTGAGGAAGGGATGGACGTGGTTACAATTACAACGTTTAAAAGACAGAGATACTAAACGAATATTTTGCATCAGTTTTTACTGGGGAAAAGGATATGGAAGATATAGAATGTAGGGAAATAGATGGTGACTCCTTGCAAAATGTCCATATTACAGAGGAGAAAGTGCTGGATGTCTTGAAATGCTAAAGGTGGATAAATTCCCAGGACCTGATCAGGTGTGCTCTCGAACCCTGTGGGAAGCTGAAAAAGTGATTACTGGGCCTTATGTTGAGATATTTGTATCATCGATAGTCACACGTGAGGTGCCGGAAGACTTGGGTCGGCTAACGTGGTGCCACTGTTTAAGAAGAGTGGTAAGGACAAGCCAGGGAATTATAGAGCAGTGAACCTGACGTCGCTGGTGGGCAAGTTGTTGGAAGGGATCCTGAGGGACAGGATGATATCACATGTAGAGGGAAAAGCAAGGACTGATTAGAGATAGAGATGTGTGCGTGGGATATCATGTCTCACAAACTTGATCGAGTATTTTGAAGAAGTATCAAAGAGGATTGAAGAGGGCTGAGAGGTAGATGTGATCTATATGGACTTCAGTAAGACGTTCGACAAGGTTCCCCATGGGAGACCGATTAGCAAGATTCGATCTCATGGAATACAGGGAGAACTAGCTATTTGGATACAGAACTGGCTCAAAGGTAGAAGACAGAGGGTGGTGGTCGAGGTTTGCTTATCAGACTGGAGGTCTGTGACCAGTGGAGTGCCACAAGGATTGGTCCTACGAATGGTGAATAGCCAAAGGTAAGGGAGTCCAAAACTCGAGAGTACAAAGGGGACATGAGAGCGCAAAGATTTAAAGAGGGAGCTGAGGGGTAACATTATCCACAGAGGATGGTGCACAGACAGAACAGACTGCCAGGGGAACATGGGAGAAACAAGAACAATGACAACATGGAAAACAAATTTGGGCAGGTACATGGAGGGGAGAAGGTTTGAAGAGCTAAGGGCCGAACACAGGCAAATGAGACTCATTCATTATAGGAAACATGGAGAGCATTGATGAGTTGTACCACAGGTTCTGTTTCCGTGCTGTATCACTCTGTATCCAGTTAAAGAAGATTACAGTACCAAAATAAAGCATGTTGTAGACACTGAAGCAATTTACAGCGATAAGGATGGTAGTCTGGAATGCAGTACATTTCAAATATGTGGAGGACTATCGGGAAGGGAGGTAGTTACAGGGACAGGAACTATTATAGGAATTAAAAATTACTGAAGACACCGATGCACAAGCCATGCCATAGACACAATGTTGCAGAGTAGTGAGTCTTAGCACAGTGATGGAGGGAGAACACAGACCAGAAAGATCCCAGGCAGCATTCCCAACCTCTCGTCGGAGGCCTATTCTCCGCTTTGTTGTCCTGATGCTCACTAAGACAGCGCAGGCCTGGATTGATAACTATGAACTCCCCATGCTGTCTCAGTGCAACGAAAATTAAAGTAGAGGTGGTGATTGAGTCTGGGGTATGTCTGTACTGTACTGTGCTCCCCATCCAGCACTGTATATGTCATGTCCTGTTAGCAATGTTTGGAGCCCTCTCATTGCTCCGTGCTCTGTGCACTGTGAGTGATCTTACCTGACTGCAGGATTTATTGAAGCCTCCACATCTCCCTACCCTTTGTCTCTCTGGCTGACCAATCATCTTCAATGAGGTATTGGACGAGACCCCCAGCAATTGGGAGGTTTATTGAGTCAGGAACTTCCTAAATACCTAAAGGAGACAGAGAAATAGACAGAATAGAAAATTCGACTGATGCAGTGAGGGTTACACATGGAGAATGGAAATGAGCCCCACAGATATCTGGAAAATCCCACTCCATCCCTTGGTTGTGCTGTTGCATTTCTCTGGAGTGGAGAATTCTGTTGGCTCAGGATCTGGAGTAACTGGAAGAGCGGGAGGCGCTGACAGAGGCAGCAATTAGACCCACACAGTGAGGGATACCACATGGAGAGAGACTGAGTTATATCACCAGAGTGCTACAAGACTTCACGATCACACAATCATGTTGGAAGAATGGGTTTAGCTTCATGTATCAGTGCTCAGGGATGAGCAACCAGTGAGCAGGCGAAGTGATGGCCGAGTGGTATTATTGCTCGAGCATGTATCCAAGACCTCAGCTAATGTTCAGGGGAAGAGGGTTTGAATCCCACCATGAGAAATCGTGGAGTTTGAAATTAATAATTTTAAAAATAGTAATTGACAATCCATAAATAAATATGAAACCATTGCTGATGTACAAAAATCACAAATACTTCTCCTTTCGAGAAGGACATCTGCTCATCATCACGTGGTCTACACAACATACCCACAGCAAAGTGTTTGCCTCTCAATTACCCTCTTAAATGGCCGAGCAAGTGACTCAGCTCGAAGGCAGCTAGGGCTGGGCAAGAAAGGCTGGTCAGCCAGAGACACCCACATGCCATACCCGATTTAATAAATAATCCATTAGGATGGTCCCACTGGAACTGGACTGGAACCAGTGTCCTGGCCAATCATGTCGGTAGGTTTGTGTGACAGGGTTTTAAACTGACACAGAGGATGCTGGGACAGGTTTCAGGTGAAACGAGCATTCCAAATGCAAAGAGAAAAGGTGAAGTATGGGAGCAGCTGGGAATGTGACGGAAGACAAGCAGAAAGGAACAGGATGGGACAGAGTTTTACTAAATCAGGGAATAGGTCTGTGAAAGGAAATTGTGGGAAAGAGTGAATTATGTCTTTTTTTGGAATGGATAATGTCTCTTCAATAAGGTAGATTGATTTGTGACAAAGAGCTAAAAGAGGTTTAGACATCAGAGAGACGGGGTTACAGGGCGAACAAAAGGTGGACATAAATATTTAATGGTTCACCACCTTGTGCAAACTCAGGCAAAATGGGTTACGCTAACAATAATGGATAAGAAAGGCATTACAGAGAAAGCATCTGACCTCAGATCATGAAGTAGAGTCAGGCTGAATGTAAATTCTGGCTACTACTTGCCAAGGACACAAGCAGTAGAACAGTTTTTTTAGGCCACCGAACAGCATTCCATTGCTCATCACTGCATTAAACAGGAACTCATTGGAATTTTTTTAACAAAGGCATTGTGATAATTTTGGGAAACTTCAATATTCACATAATCTGGGACAGTCATACCGACAACAGTGATATTGGAAGAGGAGTTCAGAAATTTTTTTTTTCGGTGTTTTTTTTTGAATAACAAATTGTGCAACTGGCTAGGGTCATAACAATCTCAGAGCGTCCGTTGTGTGATGAAACTTAGTGAATGAGTAATGTCACCTGGAGAGATCCTCAGGGAAATTGTGATAAAGTGCAGTTTAAAGAAATATAAAGTTTTAAAGTGAACCACAGAAAGGATTAGCTACGACTAGAAACAAAAATAGACAATTACATGGATTTGCGATGAGAACGGACCATGGCAAAGAGGCGAAACAGACTGAAATATGTGCATGTAAATGAACAGTTTGAAGGAACAGTGTAAATCAATCAATAAAAGAACATTCCATTGAAACAGACAAAATCTCAGCAAGAAATTCCCACCAGACCCTCACTCGGGACAAAATGGATCATATTAGATTATGAGGTTTAGAAGATCACCAAAAAGTACTGAAAATCTTGAAGTGAGAGAGTGTTTTCGGAGGAAGTGTTGAAGGGATTGCAAAGGGTATGCTCGCAGGAGTTGGGCAGTGGGAAGAGGAATCATTGCAAGGGTTTAATGTCACAAAAGGAACAGGGAGAGGTGAAGGTGCTGGAGGTTGTGAGAGTGTTACAGAGAGTGGTCAGGACCTGAACGGTGTTACAAAGCCAGTACGGATTGCTGCAGCTAGAGGTGTTTGCAGAGGTAGGAGGGACATATGTATTTTTATTTATTCATTCATGGGCTGTGGGTGTCACTGCGAATTACCCAGAGGGCAGCTCAGAGTCAGCCATGTTGCAGTGGGTCTGGAGTCACATGTTAGCCAGGCCAAGTTAGAATGTCAGATGTTCTACACAAAAGGAGGTCAGTGAACCAGATGAGTTCTTCCCACTGATCAACAAGGCTTTTATGGTGGCCTGACCAATGTCTTGTACAGATACAACATGACATCCCAACTCCTACTCTCAGTGCTCTGCCCAGTGAAGGAAACAATCCCAAACGCTTTCTCCACCAGCCTGTCTATCTGTGACACCACTTTTAAAGAACTGTGTACCTGGGTCACTGGGTCACTGATCGACAACACGACCCAGGGCTCTAACATTAACTGGACAAGTCCCACCCTGGTTTGTTTCACCAAAATGACACAATTCACCTTTATCTAATTAAACTCCATCTGCTATTCTTCAGCCCACTATCTCAGCAGTACTGTTCATCCTGTTGTATCACAGATATCCTTCTTCACTGTCCAGTTTACCACCAATTTCAGTGTCACCCAAAAAACTTACTTAACTGACTTAACAATATTCCCATCCAAACCATTTATCCAAATGACAAACAACAGGGGACCCACTTCACCGCTGGTCACATGCCTCCAGTCAGAAAAACAACATGTCTCCCATCACCCTCAGTCTCCTACCATCAAGCCCAATTTTCTGTCCAGTTGACTTGCTCCTCCTGAATGTCATAACCTTTTCCACTGATGTGAGCTTATTACCCAGTTTACTATACGACATGTAGAACACAGAACAAGACCCTTCGGCTATGATGATATGCCAATCTTTTATCCGACAGTAAGTTAAAAAAAAAGTGGCAGATAGAGTTTAATTCAGATAAATGCGAGGTGCCGCATTTTGGGAAAGCAAATCTTAGCAGGACTTACACATTTAATGGTAAGGTCCTAGGGAGTGTTGCTGAACCAAGGGACCTTGAGGTTCAGGTTCATAGCACCTTGAAAGTAGAGTCGCAGGTAGATAGGATAATGAAGAAGGTGTTTGGTATGCTTTCGTTTATTGGTCTGAGTGTTGAGTACAGGAGTTGGCAGGTCATGTTGAGACTGTACAGCACATTGGTTAGGTCACTGTTGTAATAATGCGTGCAATTTTGGTCTCCTTACTATTGGAAAGATGTTGGGAAACATGAAAGTGTTCAGAAAAGTTTTCCAAGTATGTTGCCAGGGTTGGAGCATTTGAGCTATAGGGAGAGGCTGAACTGGCTGGAGCTTTTTTCATTGGAGTGTCGGAGGCTGAGGGGTGACCTTATAGAGGTTTACAAAATTATGAAGTACATGGGGATAGGGTAAATAGACAAAGTATTTTCCCTGGGGTTGGGAAGTCCATAGGTTTAGGATAAGAGGTGAAAGATATAAAAGAGACCTAAGGGGCAACTTTTTCACACAGAAGGTGGTACGTGTATGGAATGAGCTGCCAGAAGAAGTGGTGGAGGCTGGTACAATTGCAACATTTAAGAGGTATTTGGATGGGTATATGAATATGAAGGTTTTGGAGAGACGTGTACCAGGTGCTGGCAGGTGGGACTAGATTGGGTTGGGATAGGTGGTCGGCATGGACAGGTTGGAGTGAAGGGTCTGTTTCCATGCTGTACATCTCTACGGCTCTAACTTCCATTCCCTTCATTTTATTATCATCCATGTGCCTATCCAGAAGTATATTAAATGTCTCTAATGCATCTAATTTTACTGCCACCGCAGGCAGTGCATTCCACATACACCACTCTATATGGAACAAACTTACCTCTGAAATCTCTTCTTAACCATCTGCTAGTCACCAGAAAATTATACCCCCTTGTCATAGCTATTTATGTCAGGGTAAAAAAACTCTCTCTATTCACCCTATCTATGACTTTCATCACCTTGTTCACCTCTGCCATATCACCCCTCACCCTTCTTCACTCCAATGAGAAAAGCCTTAGCTCCCTCAACCTTTCTTCATAGGACATGCTCTCCAGTACAGGCAGCATCCTGGTAAATCTCCTCTTTACCCTCTCTAAAACTTCCACATTCTTCCTGTAATGAGGGGAGCAGAACTGAACACAATATTCCAAATGGGGTCTAACCAGGGCTCTATCGAGCTGCAAAACTGATTGGCAACTTTGAGGGATCTATGAATCTGTTCGTTCACACTGCCAAGGATCCTACCATTAACCCTGAATTCTGCATTCAACTTCAAGCTTCTAAAATGAATGACTTCACACTTTTCCAGATTGAACTCCATCTGCTACTTCTCAGCATCTTGTCAATGTCCCGTTGCAACCTACAACATAATATAAATATCTCTGTTAGAGACACTGAAATCTCTTCTCTAGCTTCCATTAATATTCTAGGATCGACCCAATGAACTACTGAGGATTGATCTACCTTTATTTGTTTTAAGATTCCAGCAGTTTCTCTTCTCTGGTGAGGATTCTTTCCAAGACATCACTATTTATTTCCCCAAGTTCCCGAGCTTCCATGTCTTTCACCACAGTAAATACTGACAAGATTATTTTGTCTAATATCTCACCCATCTCCATTGGTTCCACACATGGGTGACCTTATTGATATGTAAGGGGCCCTATTCTCTACCAAGTTACTCTTTAGCCCTTATTGAAACTTGCGTAAAGGCTTCTGAGAATTGAAATACACCATATCCCCCATACCACCACACCCTCCTACACCATTACAATTCTGCCACTTATATTCACACCAACAAATGAAATTCAACAGGCTCAAAAACAAATTCTCTTTTAATCAATTGGCTTTCTAAGTGGCCAGTTATTGTGTATTGACATATTCTTTCTAACAATTTCCGTATGCTCCCGACTTACTGTTCGGCTAACAATATTTGGTTTCAGACTGACAGTAGAAAGGGTTGAGGGAGTTCTTGCTTATCAATCTGAAAAGGTAGCTTACAGGGTCAGCAGGTAATAGAGAAGGCAAATCAAATGCTGACATTTATTACAGAGGGAATGGAGTCTAAAAATAGGCAGGTCTAGCTAAAACTATGCAAGGTACAAGTCAGACTACACTTCGAATATTATGAGCAGCGTGAGTGCCCGCAGGAAATATATTGTTGCATTGGAGGCAATCCAGAGAAGGTTCACTCGGCTGATCCTGGGAATACAGGGATTTTCTAATGAGAAGAGGTGGAGGACGTGGAGGTTGAACCCATTGAAGTTTAGATAATGAGAGAGAAATGGAATGAAACATCCAAGATTCTGAGGGGGTCTGATCGGGCAGATGCTGGGAAGTTAGAAAATAGAACAGTACAGCATAGCAACAGGCCCTTCGGCCCACCACGTCTATGCTGTCCAAGATAATACTCTAACTCATACCATCTGCTTGCACATGGTCCATATCCCTCTACTCTCTGCCCGTTCATGTTTCTGTCTAAATCCCACTTCAAAACTTTACTCACATTTCTGCTTCCACGACCTCCCTCGGTAACATCCACTCTACGTAAAAACAAAATGTCTCACACATCTCATTTAAACTTCCTCTTTCTCACCTTAAACCTATGCGCTCCAGTATTTGAAACTTACACATTGGAAAAGAGATTCTGACTATCTACATTATCTATCCCTGTTCCAGATGTTATATTCCTGTACCTGGTCACCTGTCAGCCTCTAGTACTCTCACAAAAAAATACAACTTTGTTTAATTGTCTCTTACATCTAACACACCCTTATAAACCCTAACACAGGTAACGTGCTGATAAACCCCTTTTGCACCCCCTCCAAAGCCTCCCTATCCTTCCTATTGTGTGGAGATGAGACCTGCACACAGTACTCCAAATGTGGCCAAACAAACGTTTTATAGAATCACAGCATCAGATGCAAACCACGATACCCAACATTGTGACTGATGAAGGCTAGTGCTCCATTTGCTTTCTTTCCCATCTGAAACACTTCTGTTGCCATTTTCTGGGAGTTACTGACTTGCACCAAGATCCTTCTGTGTATCAATGTCCCTCAGTATGCTAACGTTCTTATTGAATTTGACATCATCTCACACTTGTCCAGATTAAACTCAATTTGCCATTTCTGTCTATCTCTCCAACTGTTCTGTAACCTCCTGCAGATGTTAATGAATCAGAGAAACAAGGTTTTTGTGGAAAAGGCAGGAAAGTAGAGTTGAACAGTATCAGATCAGCCATGATCTGATTGAAGGACATAGCATACTCAATGGGCCAAATGGCCTCATTCCCCTCTTACATCTCATGGTCTGAGCACAAACTCAATATATCCTGCATAATATTATGGGTCTCTGCTCACAAAACTCCTTTATAATGGGATGACTGGATTTTTATTAGTACACAGCATTTGATCTACAAATATGATATGATGTTATAGAAAACCATCTCACATACAATCCAGGATTCTATCCATCACAGCACTGATAGTCAGTGCTGTATCAGTCGGCATGGAGACCACTGTCTCACAGTTACTGTACTGCCCTTGCTATAAGTACATTCAGTGTCCTGACTGTAACCATATTGACATTCCCATCACTGTCTGGTGCCTACAAAATAATTCCTGATAACGGTTGCTGCTGTTTGCTTATTCTCAGCTCGACATTTGATATTCAGATCCACATGACTGTCTCATTAATACATTTACCTCAGCCTTCCTTCACAACTTGTTGGCATTTTGCCTAGTCTGCCTATTGGGACTAGATTGGGTTGGGATATCTGCTCAGCATAAATGGGTTGGACCGAAGGGTCGGTTTCCGTGCTGCACATCTCTCTGACTCTATAACTGTATCCCAACAAACCTTCAGTATTCACCTCCCAGTGATGGTCATTCTGCAGCGAAATCTCCGGATGACAGTTCCATCATATCTGTTCCCTGTCATTCGATCTGCCTTATGGCAAATACAGGGAGTCATTCCTCAGTAGTCGGGGGTTGAACAGATGGGTAGAGGTTACAGAGATAGAGAGGGTTACAGGGGCTCAAGGATGTTAGAGTTAAACAAAGTTACATCTGGTCAAGAATGTAAGAGGGACAAAGGGGTTTGGGGATTGGAGGAATTGACAGAGATAAGGGAGCTGGATTAGATTCTGGAGATAGGGATACGGATGGCTGTAGGGAGAGGCAGGCAGTTTGAGAGGCACAGACGGGGAGTGTGTCCAGGAGAAGTGCATTGTGAATTCTAACAGACATATGGAAAATTGTAGTGACGGAAGATGTTGACAGTTATAAGAAGGCTTCTCGGTTCTGAAGATTACAGAGATCAGAAGGCAATGGAGAATGCCAGGTTGCTGGGATGGAGACAGTTACACAGATGGGGAGGGTTGCACAAACTGAAAGAGGTTCCTGTGGTCGCGAGGGGTATGGTGTCGGGAATGAGGGTGAACTTTAACAAGATAAAGATCAAAGAATTGGAGAAGGATAAGGAGATTACAAATTTTTCACAGCCAAGTAAGGGTGGTAGGAGCTGGAGAAAATTACATAGATAGGGACCGATGGAGAGGTTAAAGACAAATACATTGATATGGAGGGTAGTATTGGTGGGAGGTACAGGGATAGACAGGACTGCCAGGGTTTACCGGGATGAAGGAATTTAGTATCTACTGCAGAAGTTTAGGAATTAGGGTGTTAGGGATTGGAGAACCTGAGAGAGACAAAGAGAATGGTGTGGACTAGAGGAGATTCCTGACAGAGGTAGGATTATCGGGACTGGAGGATATTACAGAGATCACGAACACAGCATGGGCCAGGATTGATGCCTGCGATCCGCTGTGCTGTCGCATTGAGGACCAGTACAGCAAAGGTGAAAGCAGGACCCTCACAAGATGGTGGAAATGAAGCCTAGAATGTTGCTGTTCCTTGCCCAGATCTGTATCTATGTTCTGTCTTCCAAGTCTGAATATAGAAGTCTACTACCTCCACCCTGTGCTGTTTACTGTGAGTGATCTTACCGGCTGCAGGATTTACTGAAGGTTCTCCCTCTCCATCTCTCTCTGGCTGACCAACCAGCTTCAATGAGGTGATGGATGAGACAGGAGTTGGGAATATCCTGATTACCTGTATGAGACAGAATGGGAAATGAGACTGATGCAATGAGGATAACTCATGCAGAGTGGCACAGAGACCAGCAGAGATCTCGAAAATCCCAGTCTCCATCCCTTGCGCCCGTGCTGCTGCATATCTCTGTTGTGGACAATTCTGTTGACTCAGGATCTCAGACCATCTGTAAGAGGGAGAAATGCTGACAGAGGCAGCAAATCGACCGGCACAGCGAGGGATACCACATGGAGAGATACTGAGTGATAGCACATTATTAGAGACTGCATTAACAGGGAATTGTTTGAATTTGTATCAAAGGCACTGGGATAATTGTGAGGGGATTCAACCTTCCTATTTCATCATCTCTTTGGCAGTGGGTCACAGACTCTCTCCCACTCTGGGGCGGTGCGGGTTCTGAGTTGGCTGTACAGACTGATGTTGCCTTTCACAGATTCTGTTACACTTGGGGCAGAAGGTGGCCATGGGAAGGGGGTGGATGGGGCGTTGGTGTGGCAGCACGCTCCTTGTGCTGTTTTCTCCTGGATTCCTATTTTTCTCCACAGCAAGTCTCGATATGCTCAACACCTTCCCAATGCTCCTTCCCCACTTCGGACGGTCTTGGCCCAGGACTTAACAGATTTGATTAAGAGATGAAAAAAAACTATCAATTCTGAAGAAGCCAACATTTAGAAATGTGGACACATTTGTGAAAGAGATCACTAGGGAGTCTCAGAGCAGGAGGAGTGCAGTAGGAAGAGGAAACGTCAGCGTTTAATCAGATGATCAGAACATGGAGAATTGAAGGTGCTGGAGGTGGTGAGGGTGTTACAGAGAGGGGCAAAGGCCTGAAAAATGTTACAAAGCCACTATGAATTGCTGCAGCTCGAGCTGTTTGCAGAGGTAGGGATGGACATCTGTATTTTCATTGATTCATTCACGGCCTAAGGATGTCACCGGATGGACCAGCATACATTACCCCACTGCTCATTGCCCAGAGGCAGCTCAGAGTCAGCCATATTGCTGTGGGACTGGAGTCACATGTGAGCCAGACCAGGTAAGAATGCCAGATGTCCCTCCCGAAAGGACATCCGTGAACAAGTTGAATTTTTCCAGATAATCAACAATGCTTATACGGTGGCCTCACTAATATCCTATACAGATACACCATGACATCCCAACTCCTATTCTCAATGCTCTGCCCAATAAAGGGTAACCATCTCAAACGCCTGCTTCACCAGCCTGTCTACCTGTGACGCTACTTTCAAAAAACTGTGTACCTGCATCCTTGGGTCACTGATTGACAACAGTAGAGGGCCCAAAATTTAATTGTACAAGTCCAACCTGGTCTGCTTTACCACAATAAAACATCTTGCATTTCTCCACCTGTTATTCGTAACCTCACTGGTCCAGCAGTATTGTTGATTCCATTGTACTCTTCGATAACCCTCTTCACTGTCCACATTATCACCAATTTCAGTCACAAACTTGCTAACCATGGCTCCTGTATTCTCATCCAAACTGTTTATATAAATGATGCACAACAGTGACCCAGCACCGAACCCCTGGGCACACCATTGGTCACAGGCCTGCAGTTTGAGCAGCAACCCTCTATGAACATGCTCTGTCTCCTACCGTCAATCCTGTTTTGTATCCTTATGGTGAGCACTCTCTGGTTATGTCTGATCTAAACTTACTAACCAGTCTGCCATGCAGAATCTTGTCAAAGACCTTGATAAAGTTCATGTGGACATCGTGTACTGCTCTGCTTTGACCTCTCACTTGTCTATCGCCACACTCACATTTGAGGCATGATTTCCCGTGCACAAAGGTATGCTGACGATCATTAATCTGTCCTTACCTTTCCAAAGGTATGATGATCGTTTCCCTCAGAATCTCCTCCAACAACTTACCACCCCTGCCATCGGTCTCACTGGTCCGTAGTAGCTGTCGATGATACAAATATCTCTGGGAGGGGCCCTGCAATTTCCTCCTTCGCTTCTCACAAGGCGCTGGGATACATCTGATCATGTCCCAAGGTTTTATCTAACTTATTGCATTTTAAGACATCCAGCACCTCCTGTTCTCCAATGTGAACTCTTTTCAAGACATCCCTGTGTATTTTCCGAAGTTCCCGAAATCCGAACACAAATATTTGTTCAGTATCTCCTCCATCAGCAGTGATTCCACACAGACAGCGTCATTGACCTTTCACGGGCCCTATTCTCTCATGAGCTAATTTTTAGCCCTGGTTGAAACTTGTCAAAATGCTTCTGAAACTTCAAATATTCCTCTGCCGCAACTAGCCTCCAACACCCTTATCTATTCAGCCATTTAAGGTCACACCAAAATATAGAATCCAACAGATTTAAAAATATTTCCCTTTTATAAAATCATACATCTCCCATTGTTTCTAAGTATCTAGTTATCATTTATTGTCATATCCTTTAAAACACATTCCAGCACGTTCCCGACTTACTATCAGGCTAACACCGTTTGGTTTCAGACTGACTGCACAAAGGGTTTTGGGAATCCTTGTGAATCAATCTGAAACAGGTAGCTTAAAGGATCAGCAGGTCATCGAGAAGGCAAATCAAATGTTGCCATTTATTACAAAGGGAATGGAGTCTACAAATAGGGAGGTCTTGCTAAAACGATGCAAGGTACAAGTCAGACTACACCTAGATTATAATGAACAGTATGTGTGCCCTAAGGAAAGACATTCTTGTATTAGAGGCAGGGCAAGGAAGGTTCACTCGGTTGATCCTGGAGATGGCGGGATTTTCCAATGAGAAGAGGTGGAGTAGATTGCCCTTGAACCTATTGGGGTTTTGAAGAATAGGAGAGAAATTGAATGAAACATCTAGGATTCGGAGGGGCTTTGACAGGTTAGAGGGGTCGTTAAATTAGAAAATCAAACAGTACAGCAGAGTAATAGGCCCTTCAGCCCACCATGGCTGTGCTGACCATGATGCTATTCTAAACTAATCCCATCTGCCTGCACATGGGCGATATCCCTCTATTCTCTGCCTGTTCATGTTTCTGTCTAAATGCCCTTCAAATGTTTGCTCTCGTTGCCACCTCTCCCACCTCCTGAGCAGCTTCTACCCTGTCGGTAAAGACAACTGGCCTCATTCATCTCACTTAAAACTTCTCACTCTCACCTTAAACTGATGCACCCTAGTATTTGATATTTCTTCATTGGAAGGAGGATTCCAACTATCCACACTATCCACGCCTCTCCTAATGCTACATACCTATACCAGGTCACCCCTCAGTCTCCGATACTCTCGCAAAACAATCCAACTGCGTCCAACCTCCTTGCAGTAAACACATTCTCATCCAGGCAACATTCTGCCAAACCTCTGTTGCAACCTCCCCAAAATCTCCACATCCTTCCTGTGGTGTGTGGATGAGAACGACACGCAACCTTCCAAACATGGCCGACTGAAGTCTTATTCAGTCACAACTTGACATGCAAACATCTGTACTCAATACTGTGACCAATAAAGGTAAGCATACCATACTATCCCTCGACCAACACATCCTGTTGTGTTGTTATTTTTTTGGGAGCTATGGATTTGCTTCCAATGTCTCTCTGTTTATCAATGTTTCAAATTAGTCAATTAGTGTACTTCTCTCTTCCATTTGACTTCATAAATGCATCACTTCACACCCGTCCAGATGAAATTCAATTTGCTACATCTCTGTCCAGGTTCCAGCTGATCTACATACTGCTGCAATCTTTAACACTCTTCCTCACTATCCACAATTTCCCTAACTATCCCTAATCATTACATGCCTTTCCAAATGTCGTCTGCAAAATTACCACTCAAACTGCTGACCTTTTCATCTGATTCACAGATATAAATTACAAACAGACATCGCAGCACTGATCATTGTGAAACAGCATTGGCCACAGACGTTCAATCAGAAATTGACCACTCCACATGCCTCTGTCTACTATCACCAAGAAAATGTTGTATCCAACTTAACAACGAGCATGGATTGTGATTTGATCTTCCTGATCCCCTTTGCAATTTGGAAGCTGTCCATTCAAAATGACTCTATATTTTGATTCCGAGATTAAATTGGCTGTCTCACTAATGCACTGACTGCGTCCTTTCTTCACAGCAAAACAGGACCTTGTTCGGTTTTTTGCTGACCCTGCCTAAATCCCTACAACCCCTCAATAATCACATTGCTGTCATGATCATTGTGCAGCCACACCTCCACAATAACAGTTCGATCATATCTGTTCTCTTCAGTTAATGCTGTCATTCCATCTGCCTTGTTGCAAATGCATGGCGCGTGTCACCGAGAGATGGCCTTTGAGGGATGGTTAGAGGTCACAGAGTGGGAGAGATGTTTGGGGGCGCGACAATGTTGCAGGGTTAAACATAGTTACAGATGTTACAGAATGTCCGCATGAGAAAACATTTTATTGTTTGGAGAAAATTAGATAGATAAAGCGTCTTTGACGAGATTCCAGAGATAGGGATGTGTATAGGGTTGTGGATCGTTACATGGACTATGTTGATCAGACCGGAGAAACTTTCAAAGGATTCCATGATGTCGTACATTTAACAACAGTTGTGGGATCTGGAGAATATCACAGTGATAGGGAGGATGGTATGGACTGGAGAATATTACAGGGAAAGGGTGGGTAGTATGGACTGGAGAATGTTGCAAGCACATGGAAGATGATATAGGCTGGATAATGCTGCAGCAATAGAGAGGAGTATATGGACTGGAGGATGTTGCACGGACAGGGATGAAATTGTAGACTGGATACAGTTAGAAAGAGAGATGAATTTATGCACTGGAACGTATGTCAGAGAGAGTGAGTGGTGTGCATGCTGCAAGATACAACAGGGATAGGGAAGCTTGTAGAGACTGGAGGAGAGAGATAGAGAGTCTTATGAGAGACCAGATTCACTTATGAGCATAGGATGTGCTACAGTGAGCAAAGCCTTTTGCAGATATAAATGAGGATACAATGGCCACAAAGCAGGCACACCTATTAATAGGTATATAGGAACTGAAGGAATTGAAGAGATTACACAGGCTAGGAGTGTTGTATGCAGTGGAGGAGATTAACCTGATAGTGAAGCTTTTAGAGACTCAACAATGTTAGGAAATAAGTGAGTTGCAATGGTGAGAGCAGGTTTCAACAATTCGGAGGATCGAGACCTGAAGGAGCTTTGACAGATAGCGATGGTACAGTAAAGGGAATTATAGTGGCTTCCCTTTCATAAGCAATCCATAAGTACTTAAAACAGCCTGTTTGACATAAGCATTATCTCTCGACCATTCATCAGACAGCGCTGCAAATACTTCACTGGCTCTGCCTACCAGCTTAGACTGAACTAGCATTACCCAGAAGACCTCGGGTCACTCTATCTGTCTATGTAATCTTTCAAACGAAATACAGAGTTCCTTGACAGTAGAGTCACAGGCAGTTAGGATAGCGAAGAAGGCGCCTGGTACACATTCCTTTATTGGTCAGACTATTGTGTACAGGAGTTGGGAGGTCATGTTGCGGCTGTACAAGACAGTGGTTAGGCCACATTTGGAATGCTGCATGCAACTCTGTTCTACTTCCAATCGGAAGGATTTTGTGAAACTTGAAAGGGTCCAGAAAGGATTCACAACAACGTTGCCAGGGCTGAGCTATAGGAAGAGTTTGAACAGGTGATGGTTGTTTTTCCTGGAGAGTCGGAGGCTGAGGGTGACCTCATAGAGGTTTTTAAATCAAGAGGGGCATGGATAGGGTAAATAGACAAAGTTTTTCTCCTGGGGTGTGCGAGTCCAGAATTATAGGGCGAGGTTTAGGCTGAGAGTAGAAAGACATAAAAGATAAAAAGGGATAACTTTTTCACGCAGAGGATAGTACATGTATGGGATGAGCTGCCAGAGGAAGTGGTGGAGGCTAGTACAACTGCAACAGTTAAAAGGCATCTGGATGGATATATGAATAGGAAGGGTTTAGAGGGAGATGGGCCGGGTGCTAGCAGGTGGGACTACATTGGGTTGGGATATCTGATCTGCAGGATGGGCCCATGAATGGGTTGTGGAAACTGGAGGATGTTATGATTTGAACCACAGGTAATGTTTGATTGGATCTTTCAGCCAATCTTTCAGATGGTACAATTGCAACATTTAAGAAGCATGTGGATGGATATATGAATAGAAAGGGTTTGGAGGGAGATAGGCCAGGTACTGGCAGGTGGGACTAGATTGGGTTGGAATATCCTCTCGGAATGGCTGGGTTGGAATGAAGGGTCTGTCTCTATGCTGTACATCTCTATGACTGTAAGATCAGCTGAATGGTTGAATCTAAAATTACCTGTGGTTCAAATCATAATATCCTCCAAGTTCCAGAAGCCATCCCCTGTCCCATCCTGCAGGTTCAATGAATCCCGGAACCTCTAACCTTCTGCAAGTCCCATGTCCCTTCCGACATTTGTACCATCCTCCAGGTTCTGCAGCCCTTCATACCTCGTAACATGGCCCAGACTCTCCAACTCCTCCTTCCTCTGCAATGTTCCCCAGAAGAGCACTGGAGGATGGTGGCGGTTACAGAGATATGGAGGGACATCAGGATAGGAGGATTTTGCAGACATTAAGAATATATGGACTTGAGGAGGTTTCACAGTTTATGAGTGTTGTAGGGACTGGAGGAACCTACAAAGAAAGGGATAGTTTTAGATTGGAGGATTCAGCAGAAAACCTTTACGTGGTTAAAGGCAGGATTCTTAGCCGCGTGCAGGAACAAAGGGATCCTGTGTCCCTCAGGTTCCCACTCAAGTTGACAGGCTGTTAAGAAGGCGGATGGTGTGTTGGCTTTCATTATCAGGGGGATTGAATTTAAGAGATGTGAGATTTTGCTGCAGCTCTACAGAACCCCAGTTAGACCACACTTCGAATATTGTGAACAGTTCTGTTCGCTTCATTATAGGAAGGTCGTGGAAGCTTTAAAGACAGTGCAGAGGAGATTTAGCAGGATGCTGCCAGGACTGGAGGGCATGCCCACAGAAGGTAGATTGTGGAAGCTAGGGCTTTTCTGATCACAGCGAAGGAGGAAGAATGGTGACATGATAGAGGTGTACAAGGGAATGAGAGGCATAGATACAGTGGATAACCAGAGACTACTTCCCATGGCGAAATGGCTATCACAAGGGGACATACGTTGAAGGTAATTGGTGGAAGGTTTAGCTTAGATATCAGAGGGATAATGGCCAAGTGCTGGCAGGTAGGACTAGATTGGGTTGTGATATCCTGTCGGCATGGAAGGGACTGGTACGTTATTTACACAGAGTGTGGTGGGTGGGTGGAATGGACTGCCAGCCGCGGTAGTAGATTCAGACACATTACAGACATTTAAGCAACTCTTGGATAGGCACATCAATGATAGTAAAATGTAAGGTATGCAGGTTCGTTTCATCTTCAGAGTAAGATAAAAGGTCAGCACAATAGTGAGGGCTGAAGGGCTTGTACTGGAATGTGCTATTCCATGTTCTAAATAGCAAGGGTTATGATGACAGCAAGAGGTTCCGGAAAGTGGGAGAGGATGCGATCTGAATGAAGTGACACAAATAGGATGCGTTGCTAAAGTTGTATGAGGTAACAGAGACAGCAATGGTTTGATCTGGAGCAGATGACCAGACTGCGAGAATTGTGGGGACTGGAGGTGCTTTCACAGGGAGGGAGGAGCATAGAGCCACAGGAGGTTACAGAAATGTGGAGAGCTGTCGGGCCTACAGGAGTTCATGGAGATGGGGAGGTTGGGAGGAATGGAACAGTTTACAGGGATAAGGATGTTGGTAGGATGGGGTGTTTTACACAGACAGGAATGTTTCAGGTGAATGGAGCTGAGTACAGAGATAAAGTGGGTTGTACAGATTGGAAAAACAAATAGACGTATGGAGGGTAGTCGTGACTGAAGAGGTTTGTAGACACAGGAAGACTTAGTTTCTGCAGGTTATTTAGATAAAGGGATTGTGGAATCAGATAGATTCTCCAAGTCATAAAGACAGCAATTTTGGTTGGAGACAGTTTTACAGATTAGGGAGCATTAGTAACCTCCTCCAGTTTGGTCAGAGTGGGAAGGGTTGTAGGGGAGGGTGATGTTTACACATGGAAGAGCTGGAGAAGATTGTGGAAATGAGTAGATGGATGGAGACACTGGAGGAGCTTACATTGACAGGATGGGTGCTGGCAATGCAAAGATATCACATAGATAGTGGGTCTTGTCGGAACTGTATTGAAAGAGTCACAGGCATTGGAATGACTTCTGCAGATTGGGAGTATTACAGGGACTGAGAGGATTGTAGGGTCTCCACAGATTGATCGTGTCTTTAAGAATATGTAGATAAGGAAATCTTAAACCAAATGTATGTAGTCTTCATTTCAAGACCAGAACCTTATTATCCCTCATCAGCCAAGGATCCCTAACCCTGCCAGCTTTTCCCTTTACCCCAAAGGGTCATACTGGTCCTGGATTCTTGAGATCACACTTTGCCTCCCATTTGCCAGTTGTTCTTTTTCCTTCAAACAGACTCACCCAATCGATTAGAATCATAATATGGAGGTGCTGTTGTCGGACTAGGGACGTACAAAGTTAAAAATCACCCAACACTCGGTTCCAGTCCAACCGGTTTATTTGAAAGCACTAGCTTTCAGAACACTGCTTCTTCACCAGGTGGTTGTGGAGCAAAATCCGAAGGTACAGAATTTATAGCAACAGGATGGCAGTGTCATGGAATATAATATCAAACAAATTTAGTTTAAGCCTTTCATCTGTTACAGTGATCACCAGCGCTTCCAAAGCGAGTTGGATTATAACTGGGCATTGTGCAATTTTAAATTCACGGCATTGACGCTGGCCAGATCCTGCAGAATGGCCCCAAACCTGGCCCTGTTCCAGTTTTCCTCTTCAATCTGTGGACCTGCTGATCATTTTCCATAACTATGTCAAAATGAAGACAGTTGTGGGCACTGGACCCAAAGTGCTCTCTGAATGACACTTCAGTCACTTGCCCGACCTGGTTTTCTGAGGGAGGTCCAGTGCTGCACCTGCCTGAGTAGAGTCGGACCCTCTGCATATTGGTTTAGGAACCTTCCTTGGACACATTTGAAAATTAGCCCTCCATCCAGGTTTTATACTCGAGGTGGCCCAGTCAGTAGAGGGAATAGTAAAATCTCCAGTCTGCACTCCTCTATTATTCCTATAGTTATCTGCAATCTCTCTACACAGCTGCTCCTCTGGTATCTACAACAGTCTACAATACAGTCCCAACAAAGTGACCACCCCCCTTCTTCTTTCTAACTTCGAACCATGTGGAATTTTAAATGAATATATGTTTTAAAAATTGGAATTAACAATCCATAAATAAGTATTGATAAAAATCCAAACACTTGACCTTCAGAGAAAGACAACAGTTCACTCTCATGTGGTCTGCACGACATACCCACAGCAAAGTGTTTGCCTCTCAATTACCCTGTGAAATGGGCGAGCCAGCTGCTTAGCTCAAGGGCAGCAAGGGATGGGCAATAAAGGCTAGTCAGCCAGAGACACCCACATCCCATACCTGATTTTTAAAAAAAGATCCATTCAGATTGGTCCCAGCTCAGTTCCAGTGGAACAATGTCCTGGCCAATCACGTTGGTAGGTTTATGGACAGGGGTTTAAACTGACAGAGAGGATGCAGGGACAGGCTTCAGGTGAAAGGAACTTTCCAAATCCAAAGAGAAAAGGTGAAGCATCAGAGCAGCGTGGGAATGTGACTGAAGACAACAGAAAGGAACAGGATGGGACAAAGTTTAACTAAAACTGTAGACCAGAAAATCTATTTGTGACAGGAAATTGTGGGAACGAGTAAATTATGTTTTTTATTAATGGACAAAGTTTCTGCATCAAGGTAGATGGATTTGTGACACAGAGATAAAAGGGATTTCGACACCAGAGAGATCTGGTTACAGGGTGAACAAAAGGTGGAACGTAAATATTCAATGTTTCACAACCTTGTGCAAATTCAAACAAAATGGACGACGCTAACAATAATGGGTAAGAAAGGTATTATAGAGAAAGCATTTGGCATCAGATCATGACGTAGAGTCAGTCTGAATGTAAATTCTGGCTACTACTTGCCAAGGACACAAGCAGCAGAACGGTTTTAGACCACCCACCGAACAGCATTTCATGTCTCATCACTGCAATAAATAGGAATTCATTGGAATGTTTAATAAAGGCATGGTGAACATTTAGTGAAACGTCAATATTCGCAAAGTCTGGGACAATCACACTGACAACAGTGATATAGGAAGAGGAGTTCAGAGAATTTTTTTCAGTGTTTCTTAGAATAACACATTTTGCAACTGGCGAGGGACATAACTGTCTCAGAGCGACTGTTGTGTGATAAAACATAGTGAATGAGTAATGTCACCTGGAGAGATCCTCTGGGAAATTGTGATAAAGTGCCGTTTAAATAAATATAAAGTTTTAAAGTGAAACACAGAAAAGACAAGCTACAACTAGAAACAAAAATAGCTAATGACATGAGTTGGAGAGAAGAACTGACCAAGGTAAACAGGCTAAACAGACTGAAATATGTGCTTGTAAATGAACAGTGGAAAACATTTGAAGGAACAGTGTAAAATACTCAACAAAAGGACATTCCACTGAAACAGACAAAAACTCAGCAAGAAATCCCCACCGGTCCCTCACTCAGGACAAAATCTATCATATTAGATTTTGAGGCTGAGAAGATCACCACAAAGTATTTAAAATCCTGAAGTGAGAGAGTTTTAGAGTAAGTTTTAAACGGGATTGCAATGGGTCTGCTAGCAGGAGGGGGGCAATGGGAAGGGGAATCGTTGTAAAGGTTTATTGACATGATAAGAACATGGAGAGGTGAAGGTGCTGGAGGTGGTGAGAGTGTTACAGAGAGTGGTCAGGGCCTGAACGGTGTGACAAAGCCAGTACGAATTGCTGCAGCTGGAGGGGTTTGCAGAGGTAGGGAGGGACATATCTATTTTTATTTATTCATTCATAGGATGTGGGTGTCACTGTCTGGACCAGTATTCTTTGACCTCATGCTAAATTACCCAGAGATTATTGGGGCCCTGGTGGATACATTTAATACTTTGCTGGCCACAGGTGAAGTGCTGAATGACTGGAGGATCTCTAATGTGGTTCCTTTGTTCAAGAAGGGCAGCAGGGATAGGCCAGGTAATTACAGAGCAGATAGTCTGACAGCAGGGGGAGTGACATTATTGGAAACAATTGTGAGGATGAATCGACACTTGCAAAGGTAAGGATCAACTCGGTTTAGTCATCACGGATTTGGCAGAGGAAGATACCGTCTGAGGAATTCAGTTCAATTTTTTTGAAATGATGCTTAAGTATATTGATGAAGGCTGTGCAGATGATGTGGTTTACATGGACTTGAATACGTCCTTAAACAAGATCCAACATGGAAGGCTGGTTGAAAAGGACTGGGGTCCAAGGCAAGTTGGCAGATTGGATGCAAAGTTGGTGGATAGAATACTTTCACCAGCGGGTGTACCACAGGGAACTGTGCAGGAACCATTGAACATTAATAACTCGGATGTGAAAGCAGAAGGTATCATTTGTCGGTTTGCAGATGACCTGATAGGGGAGGGCGTTGTTCACTGTGAGGAGGATGGTCTCCGTCTGTAGTCCGATGTCGATCGGATGATAATCTAAGGAGAATTTAGTTCTGATTGAAGTCAGGTAATACTCTGTGGGAGGTACGATAAGTGAAGAATAGACAAAATAAACGGTAGGTCCTTGCGGAGTACTGAGGAATACAGGCACCATGGTGGACAAGTCCATAGATCCCTGAAGGTGTCAGCACAGGTTAACAGGGTGGGAAAGGCACCTCAACTGGGAGCGGGAGAGGGACCCATATCCTGGTGGGGTGAATTGCTAGAGCTGCTTGAGAGGATATAACCCAGTCTGGCAGGGTGTTGGACCTTAAATAAATGCAAGGCCAGAAAGAAGATTGAGGCTGGTACACGAGTTAAAGACAGCAATTTCAGCAGACAAGGCAGGCAAGAACACAGCTGGGAATGGGTTAAAACTGATGATTAAACTGCATTTATTTCAATGCAAGGGGCCAGACAGCTAAGGAAGATGAACTCAGGGCATGGATTGGAACATGGGACTGGGATATTATAGTTATTACAGAAACAAAGCTGAGTGAGGGGCAGGACTGGCAGCTCATTGTTTCAAGGTAGAGATGCTACAGGAAGTGGAGGCAAGAGAGGACGTGTGATGGTGGGTTTTGATTGCATGAATCATCACAGCAGTACTTAGAGAGGATACTCCTGTGTATTGCCCAGTGAAGCTATGTTAGTGGAACTGAGAAATAATCTGTGGCAGACTAAGGAACAAATATGTCGGGAGCTCTTAAATATCAACCATAATAATAGGGCTGTTATGGTTGGGGTTTTTGAACTTTCCAAACCTAGACTGGGACTGCCAGTGTTCAGTGTTTGCAAGGGAGGAATTTGGTAATTGTGTTCCAGAAAAATCCCAATCAATATGTAAATGGCCTGAAAAGAGAAAGGGGCAAAACCTGACCTCCCCTTGGGAATTAAGGTAGGGAGAGGGACTGAGATGTGAGTGGGAAAGCGTTTTGCCAAAGTGACCACAGTTCTAGTAGTTTGAAAACAGCTTTGGAAAAGGACAGGCCTGGTCGACAAGTGCAAGTTAAAAAATGGAGCTTGACCAATCTTGATCGTATTAGCCAGGAACTTTCAAAATGTGATTGGGGAAGGGAATTATTTACAGGGAAAGGGATGTTTGGCAAGTGAGAATATTTTAAAAGTGAGATAAACTGATCGATCAGCGCCAGCATTTTCCTGTTTGTGTGCAGGTCAATGCTGACAGCATTCGGAAACACTGGCTGCATATTGAGGGTCTGGTCAAGGAAAAGGGGGCAACATGTCAGGTATAGTCAGCTGGATCAAGGGAATCCCTGAGGATATACAGGGGCTGTAGGAATACACTTCGGGTGGAAATCAGGAATGGAGAAAGGCTAAATGAAATAGCCTCAGCAGAGAAGGAAAGGGGAATCCAAAAGTGATTGTTTCAGTATATTAAGAGTGCATAAGTAACTCAGGACAAAATAGTGTCCATTAAAGATCAATGACGCCATCGATGAGAGGAACTGCAGGATATTTGCTAAGATCCTAAACAATTATTTCACTCCAGAACTTACTGTGGACACAGACAGGGGAACTCGGGGAACAAGAGTAATACATGAGATCACAATTGGAGTTCTCTGCAATTACAGTCTCTCGGCTACAGGAAAGATGTTGCGAACCTTGAAAATGCGAGAAAAGATTAACAAGATATTGCCCGGATTGTTGCTGACTCAGCTGGGGTAACTGTCACTGGAGAATCGGAGACTGAGGGATGACCTTACAGAGGTTTATATGAACATGAGTGGTATGGATAGGGTAGCCTTTTCCCAGAAGTTGGGGAGTCCGAAACTAGGGTTTATAAGTTTAAGGTTAGAGGTAAGTGGTTTACAGAGGGACTGAAGGGACAGCTTCTTCACACACATGGTGATGTGTGTATCGAATGAGCTGAGAGAGAAAGTAATGGAGACTGATACAATTACAGCATTTAAAAGGTATCTGGATGGGCATCTGAATAGTAAGGGTGTAGACATCTCTGGGCAAAATGCTGGAAAAGGGAATGGATTTATTTAGATCTTCTGGTAAGCCTGGATGAGTTGAGGACCGAAGGGTCTGTTTCTATGCTGTATATCTCTATGACTTGAAAATACTGCATATTACAAAAGAGGTGGTGCTGAAGGTTTTAAAACACAAAGCTATGGCAAGTCCCAGAACCTGATTAAGTGTATCACAGGACATTGTGGAATGCTAGGGAAGAAATTGTGGAGCCCCTAGCAAAGGTATGTGTACTACTGACAGCCCTGTGTGATGGGCTGGCAGGCTGGAGGGTGGCATCATGGACAGTGAAGGATGTTTTCTGAGATTACAAAGGGATCTTGATGAAAGGAGTGAATGGGCTGAAAAACTAGAGATGGAATTCAATCTGAATAAATACGAGGTAAAGCATTTTGTAAAACAAACAAGGGTAGAGCTTATACAATTAATGTTCGGGCTTCGGTTAGTGTTTTAGAGCAGAGGACCCTCCGGGTTCAGATACATAATTCTTGAAGCTTACATCACAGGATGGATAAGACAGTGCTTGGTATGCCTGACTATTGCTCAGTCCATTGAGTGGAGGATTTGGGACGTCATGTTGAGATTGCACAGACATTGGTGAGGCCTGTTCTGCAATACTCTGTCCAGTTCTGGTCGCCCAGTTAACAGGGAGGATATTATTAAGCTGCAGGGGGTTCAGAAGAGATTTACCAGGATATTGCTGGGTATGGAAATCTTGAGTTCTGAAAAATGGCTGGATAGGCAGAGTCTTTTTTCACTGGAGCCTGAAGGTTGAGACATGATGCTATAAAGGTTTAAAAAAAAAAGTGATATATAGATCAATTGAATGGTAGTTGCCTTTTCCTCAGAATGGGGGAGTCTCAAGAGGAGGGGCCACATTTTTAAGGTTAGAGGAGAGAGATGTTCAAAATAAAGATATGGGGCAATTTGCAACACAGAAGGTGGTTTGAGTGTGGAATGAACTTCCGTTAAAAACGGTTGATGTGGGCACAGTTACAATGTTTAAAAGATATTTGGATAAACAGGTGAATAGGGAAGAGTTGGAGTGATATGGGCCAGCAACAGGCAGCTGGGAAGAGTTTAGTTTTAGATTATGGTTGGTATCAACTGCAGGGTCAGTTTCCATGCTGTATTGCTCTATGACAAGAATATGGTTTGATTCCATTATTGATGAAAGGATCAGGGCTGGGTCCACTGATGTGCATCATCTACATAAACGATTTGGTTGAAAATATAGGAGTGATTGTGTGAAAGTGTGTTGATGATCAAATGAATGGTGTCGTGGGCAGTAAACACGGTTATCAAAGGGGTTCTTGACCAACTGGGCCAGTGGACCAAGGAATGAAAGATGGAGTTTAATTCAGCTGTTGGATTTTGTTTAGACAAACCATGGTGGACTAACACAGTTAATGGAAGGGTTCTGTCCAGGGTTGTTGAACAGAGAGAGAGAGAAAAAAAGAGAGAGAGAGAGAGAGAGAGAGAGAGAGAGACCAGGGGGTGCAAGTTACATTGTTCCTCGGAAGTGGCATCACAGGTGGACATGTTGGGGAAAGCGACATTTGATACATTTGCTGACATTAGCCAGCACTTTGTTACATACGTTGGAGATATTTGTAACATTGTCCTAAATATTTCCCTTGGGCCGAGGAGGCCACGGGGTGACCCTAAGAATAGTGAATAACCAAGGGTAGGTGAGTCCAAAACTAGAGGGTATAAACAGGAGGTGAGAGAGCAAGGATTTAAAGAGGGAGCTGAGGGGGAACATTATCCACAGAGGATGGTGCATAGACGGAACAGACTGCCTCAGGCACATGGGAGAAACAAGAACAAATACAGCATGGAAAAGACATTTCGGCAGGTACATGGAGAGGAGAAGGTTTGAAGAGATAAGGGCCAAATGCAGGCAAATGAGACTCATTCAGTTTCGGTAACATGGGCAGCATTGAGGAGTTGGACCACAGGTTCTGTTTCGGTGCTGTATCACTCTGTATCCAGCTAAAGAGGATTAGTGTACCAAGATAAGGCATGTTGTAGACACTGAAGCAAGTTACAGCGATGGGGATGGTAGTCTGGAATGCAGTACATTTCAAATATGTGGAGGGACTATCGGGAAGGGAGGAGGTTACAGGGACAGGGATGATTGTAGGAGTTACAAATGACTGAAGACACTGGTGCACAAGTCATGCTACAGATAGTGTTGCAGAGTACAGTGTTAGTACAGTGTTGGAGGGAGAACACAGAACAGAAAGACCCCAGGCAGCATTCCCAACCTCTTGTCGGAGGCCTACTCTCCCTTCTGTTGTATTGATGCTCAATAAGACAGCACAGGACTGGATTAATAACTTTGAACTCCCGATGCTGTCTCAGTGCAACAGAAGTTAAAGTCGACGTGGTGATTGGGCATGGGGTGTGTCTATACTGTGCTCCCCATCCACCACTGTATCTATTTCATTTCTTTTTAGCCATGTTTGGAGCCCTCTCATTGCTCTCTGCTCTGTGCACTGTGAGTGATCTTACCTCACTGCAGGATTTATTGAAGACTCCAGATCTCCCTTCCCTTTGTCTCTCTGGCTGACCAACCATCTTCAATAAGGTGATGGATGAGACACACAGCAGTTGGGAAGTCTATTGAGTCAGCAACTTCCTGAGTACCTACAGGAGACAGAGAGATAGACAGAATGGGAACTTAGACTGATGTAGTGAGGGTTACACAAGGAGAATTGAAATGAGCCCCATAGATATCTGGAATATCCCAAACTCCATCCCTGGCCTGTGCTGTTGCGTCTCTCTGGAGTGGAGAGTTCTGTTAGCTCAGGATCTGGAGTAGCTGCAAGAGTATGAGACGCTGACAGAGGGAGCAATTAGACCCACACAGTGAGGGATACCACATGGAGAGAGACTGAATGATATCACCAGAATGCAGAAGACTTCAGGATCGCACAGTCATGTTGGAAGAATGGGTTTAGCTTCATGTGTCAGTGCTCAGGGATGAGCAACCAGTGAGCAGGTGAAGTGATGGCCTCGTAACATTATTGTTAGGGCATTTGTCCAAAACCTCAGCTAATGTTCAGGGGAGGCAGGTTTGAATCCCATCATAAGATATGGTGGAATTTAAAATCAATAATTTTAAAAATAACAATTATCAATCCATAAACAAATATGAAACCATTGCTGATGTACAAAAATCACAATCCCTTAGATTAGATTCCCTACAGTGTAGAAACAGGCCTTTCGACCCAACCAGTCCATGCCATCCCTCCGAAGAGTAACCCACTCAGACCCATCTCCCTCGACCTAACATTATGGGCAATTTAACATGACCAATTCACCTGACCTGCAAGTCTTTGGACTGTGGGAGAAAACCAGAGCCAATTCACATTGACACGGGGAGAATGTACAAACTCCACACAATCGGCCGCGGCTGGAATCGAACCTGGGACCCTGGTGCTGTGAGGCAGGAGTGCTAATCACTGAGCCAGCGTGCCGCCCACTTTCCACTTGACAACGAGATCTGATCATCCTCACGTGGTCTGTATGACATACCCACAGCAAAGTGTTTGCCTCTCAATTTACCTCTGAAATGGCCAAGCAAGCTACTCAGCTCACAGGCAGCTAGGGCTGGGCAATAAAGGTCGGTCAGCCAGAGACACCCACATCCCCTACCTGATTTATAAAAAAATCCAAGAGGATGGGCCCACTGGAACCGTGCTGGGACCAGTGTCCTGGCCAATCATGTCGATAGGTTTATGGACAGGGCTTTAAACTGACAGAGAGGATGCTGGGACAGGGTTCAGGTGAAAGGAGCTTTCCAAATCCAAAGAGAAAAGGTGAAGCATTGGAACAGTACGGGGATGTGGCTGAAGGCAATCAGACAGGAACAGGATGGGACAGAGTTTAACTAAAACTGTACATCAGTGAATAGGTTTGTGACAGGAAATTGTGGGAAAGAGTAAATTATGTATTTTTTTGAATGGACGAAATCTTATCATGAAGGCAGATGGATTTGTGACACAGAGATAAAAGAGATTTCGACACCAGAGAGACATGGTTACAGGGCAAACAAAAGGTGAGCATAAATATTCAATGGATCACCACCTTGTGTAAACTCAGGCAAAATGGTAATGGATAAGAAAGGTATTACAGAGAAAGCATTTGGTCTCAGATCATGAAGTAGAGTCTGTCTGAATGTAAATTCTGGCTACAACTTGCAAAGGACACAAGCTGCAGAACAGTTTTAGCCACCGAACAGCATTCCGTTGCTCATCACTGCATTATCAGGAACTCATTGGAATTTATTTAACAAACACATTGTGATAATTTTGGGAAACATCAATATTCACAAAATGTGGGACAGTCACACTGGCAAGAGTGATATTGGAAGAGGAGTTCAGAGAATTAGTTTTCAGTGTTTCTTTGAATAACAAATTGTGCAACTGGCTAGGGACATAACTATCTCAGAGCGACCATTGTGTGATCAAACTTAGTGAATAAGTAATGTCATCTGGAGAGATCCTTTGCGAAATTGTGATAAAGTGCAGTTTAAAGAAATATAAAGTTTTAAAGTGAATCACAGAAAGGACAAACTACAACTAGAAACAAAAATAACCAATTACATGAGTTTGAGAGGAGAACTGACCAAGGTAAACAGGCTAAGCAGACTGAAATATGTGCCTGTAAATGAACAGTGGAAAACGTTTGAAGGAGCAGTGTAAAACACTCAACAAAAAGACATTCCATTGAAACAGACAAATCCTCAGCAAGAAATCCCCGTCGGTCCCTCACTCAAGTAAAAAGAATCATATTAGATTATCGGGCTTAGAGGATCACCAAAAAGTACTTAAAATCCTGAAGTGAGAGAATGTTTTACGAGTAGGTTTTAACGGGATTGCAAAGGGTCTGCTCACAGGAGGAGGTCAGATGGAAGAGGGAATAATTGTCAAGGTTTTATGTCACAAAAGGAACCGGGAGAGCTGAAGGTGCTGGAGGTGGTGAGAGTGTTACAGGGAGGATCAGGTTCTGAACGGTGTTACAAATCCAGGACGGATTGCTGCAGCTGGAGGGGTTTGCAGAGGTAGGGAGGAATATATGTATTTTTTATTTATTCATTCATGGGATGAGGATGTCATTGATTGGACCAACATTCTTTGTCCCACTGCGAATTACCCAGAGTATAGCACAGAGTCAGCCATATTGCTGTGGGTCTGGTGTCACACGCAGGCCAGACCAGGTTAGAATGTCAGATGTTCTCTAAAGGACGTAAGTGAACCAGGTGAGTACTTCCTACTGGTCAACAATGCTTTTATGGTGGCCTCACCAATGTCCTGTATAGCCACAACATGACATCCCAACTTCTACTCTCAATGCTCTACCCAAAGAAGGTAACCATCCCTGCTTCACCAACCTGTCTACCTGTGACACCACTTTCAAAGAACTGTGTACCTGCATCCCTGGGTCTCTGACTGACAACACAACCAGGGTCCGAACATTAACTGTACAAGTCCCACCCTGGTTTGTTTCACCAAAATGGAACACCTCAACTTTATCTAATTAAACTCCATCTGCTATTCTTCAGCCCACGATCCCAGCAGTACTGTCCATCCTGTTGTATCAGAGATAACTTTCTTCACTGTCCACTTTACCAACAATTTCAGTGTCACTCAAAAATCCTTACTTACCACAAAACCAATATTCCCATCCAAACTATTTATCCAAATGACAAACAACAGTGGACCCACTTCACCGCTGGTCACATGTCTCCAGTCAGAAAGACAACATGTCTCCCATCACCCTCTGTCTCCTACCATCAAGCCCAATTTTGTATCCAGTTGACTCGCTCCTCCTGAATGCCATATCCTTTTACGTTGATCTGAGCTTATTATCCAGTTTACCAGACAGAATGTAGAACACAGAACAGTACAGCTCAAGACCCTTCGGACATGATGCCCTGCCCATCTTTTACCCGACTGTAAGATCAAACTAACTTACATACCCTTCATTTTGCTATCATCCATGTGCCGATCCAAGAGTCCGTTAAAATGTCCCGTTCCACCCACCCACCACTCTCTGTGTGAAGAACCTACATCTGAAATCTCCCCTTACCCATCCTCCAATCACCTTACAATTATGCCCCCTTGTTCCATGTATGCCATGGGATAAAGAGGTCTCTCCCTGTTCACTCTATCTTTGCCTCACAACATCTTGTTCACCTCTACCAAATCACACCACACTCTTCTTCACTACAATGAGAAAAGCCGTGGTTCCCTCAACCTTTCTCCATAAGACATGCCCTCCAGTCCAGGTAGCATCCTGGTAAATCTCCTCTTTACCCTCTCTAAAGCTTCCACATCCTTCCTGTACTGAAGGGAACAAAACTGAACACAATATTCCAATTGGGATCTAAACAGGACTGTATAGAGCTGCAGCATAACCTCATGGCTTTAAAACTCAATCCCCCAGCTAATGAAAGCCAATACAACATATTCTTTCTTAACAACACGATCAGCTTGGTGGCAAATTTGATGGATCTCTGGTCATGAAATGCAAGGTCCATCTGTTCCTCCACACTATTCAGGATTCTGCCTTTACCCCTGTATTCTGCATTCAAGTCTCACCTTCCAAAATGCAGCACTTCATACGTTTCCAGATTTGACTTCATCTGCCACTTCTCAGCCCAGCTCTACATCCTGTCAATGTCCCATTGCAACCTCCAGCAGACATCCACACTATTCACCACTCCACCAACCTTCGTGTCATTGGCAAACGTACATACTAACTCTTTCACTCACACATCCAAGCCAGTCATAAAATCACAAAGAGCAAAGATTTTTAGACCTCTCCCTGCAGAAAACCACTGGTCATTGAGCTCCAGGCTGAATGATTTCCATCTGTCATCACCCTCTGTCTTCTCCGGGCCAGGAATTCTGAATCCAGACAGACAGGTTTCCCTGTATCCCATGCTCTGTACTTTCTCAATGAGCCATAAATTTGTTTTTTCACATTCTCAAAGGATTCAATAAGACTTGTGTGGCATGACCTGTCCCTTACAAAGCCATGATGACTTCCTCTACTCAAACTATGACTTTCCAAGGAATCATAAATCCTGTATCTCAGAGTCCTCTCCAATAATCTGCACGTCACAGACAGAAGACGAACAGGTCTGTGATTCCCAGGATTATCTCTATTCCCTTTCTTCAACAACGCATGGCTGATTCACCTAACCTGCACATCTTTGGGCTGTGGGTGGAAACCGGAGCACCTGTCGGAAACCCACACAGACATGGAGAGAATGTGCAAACTCCACGCAGACAGTCGCCTGGGGCTGGAATTGAAATCGCGTCCCTAGTGCTGTGAGGCAGCTGTGCTAACCACTGAGCCACCGTGCTGCCCCATGTAACTCTCTAGAGCCCTGCTTCTGATCCTTGGTTCCTCAAAATTAAGTTAGCTTCCTTCTTCCTCATGACTAGATGTTCTACATCCCTTGGAACCTTGTCAAATGCTTTGCTGAAGTCCATGTAGACAACGCTGACTGCTCTGCCTTCATCTATCTCTTGGCCGACTCCTCGAAGTGTCAATCCAATTTGTGAAACATGGTTTCCCACTCACAAAGCCATGCTGATTATCTCTAATCAGCCCTTGCCTTTCCAAATATATGTATCTTCTTTCTCTCAGAATCTCCTCCAACAACTTACCCAGCACTGGGCTCACTGAGTTGTGATTTCCTGGCTACACACTGCAGACCTTAAGTAATGGAACAGCATTAGCCACCCTCCAGTCTTCCGTTAACTCATTGTGTCTGTTGATAATATAAATATCTCTGTTAGGGACACTGCAATCTCTTCCCCAGATTCCCACAATATTCTAAGATCGACCTAATAATTGACTGAGGATTGATCTACCTTTATTTGTTTTAAGATTCCAGCATTTTTTCTTCTCTGTTGAGGATTCTTTCCAAGACATCACTATTTATTTCCCCAACTTCTTCAGCTTCCATGTCTTTCTCCACAGTAAATTCTGACAACACTATTTTGTCTAATATCTCACCCACCTCCTGACAGTTAAGGTGCCCTATTCTCTACCAAGTTACTCTTTAGCCCTTATTGAAACTTGTGTAAAGGTTTCTGAAAATTCAAATAAACCGTATCCTCGGTAAAGCCACTCCTACACCCGTATCTATTCTGCCATTTATATTCACACCAATAAAAATACAATCCAACAGGCTCAAAAACACATTCTCTTTTTCTTAAAAGTGTTTCTAAGGGTCCAGTTATTGTTCATTGACATATCCTTTCAAACCTATTTCAGCTCCCGACCTACTATCAGGTTAACACTGTTTGCTTTCAGACTGGCAGCAGAAACGGTTATGGGAGTTCGTGTTTATCAATCTGAAAAAGGTAGCTTACAGGTTCAACAGGTAATAGAGGTGTTGGAAATAAGGAGGGTCGTGGGGATTGAAGGACATTATGGAGATAGGGAGTGATGTGCGGACTGAACGAGATTATGGACACAGAGAGTGCAGTGGTGACTGAAGAATATTATGGAGATAGGGAGTGCTGTGGGGTCTGAAAGGGGCCAAAGAGATCTGCAGGGCTGTTGGGCCTGAAGGAGGTTGCACAGATCAGGAGGATCATGGGGATTGAAGGAGGTTACTCTGAACGGTAGGGTCGTTGGGTCTGGATGAGATTGTGGAGATAGGGAGGGTGGTGGGGCCTTTTGGAGGTTATGGAGTTAGGGAGGTTTGTGGGGAATGATTCAGGTTACATGGATAGGAAGAGTCGTGGAGACTGAAGAAGGTTATGAAGATAGGGTGGGCTGTGGGGACTGAAGGTTATATAGATAGTAAGTTTATAGAGAAGCACAGGAAAGAAGAGCAGGTATCGGCCATTTGACCACAGAGTCGGTCCCACCATTCAATATGATCACGACTGATCATTAACCCAGTACAGTATTCCTCCTTTCACACTTTACTCTGATATTATAGTGACTACTGGCATTTAGTGATACAGGGGTCTGTAGTAACTGGGACAGGGGTGTGCCTTGCAGAGATAGGGAGGGTTGTGGAAGCTGTGACAGGTGACAGATACAGGGCGGGTTTTAGGAATGGGAGGACTTTACATGGATTTGGAGAAATGCGGCGATAGGACGTGATAACAACCACAGGGAGGATTTTGGGAGCTCGATCTGAGACGGGTACAGCTGAGAACAGAAGTGAGTCAAACAGGGACAAGGTAGGACTAATAAATTAAGCTGCATTTATTTCAATGAAAGGGGCCTAACGGGGAAGGCAGACGAACTCAGGGCATGGTTAAGAAAATGGGACTGGGATCTCACAGCAATTACAGAAACATGGCTCAGGGATGGGCAGGACTGGCACCTGAATGTTCCAGGATACAACTGCTACTGGAAGGATAGAAAGGGAGGCAAGAGAGGAGGGGGAGTGGCATTTTTGATAAGGGATAGCATTACAGATGTGCTGAGGGATGATATTCCCAGAAATACATCCAGAGAAGTTATTTGGGTGGATCTGCAAAATAAGAAAGGGATGATCGCCTTACTGGGATTGTATTATCAACCCCCCAATAGTCAGAGGGAAATTGCCAAACTTGTAAGGAGATCTCAGCTATCTGTAAGAATAATAGGGTAGTTATGGTAGGGGATTTTAAATTTCCAAACATTGACTGGGACTGCCATACAGTTAAAGGTTTAGATGGAGAGGAATTTCTTAAGTGTGTACAAGACATTTTTCTGATTAGGTATGTGGATGTACCTACTGGAGAAGGTGCAAAACTTGACCTATTGTTAGGAAATAAGGCAGGGCAGGTGAGTGAGGTGTCAGTGGGGGAGCTCTTTGAGGCCAGCGACCATAATTCTATTTGTTTTAAAATAGTGGTGGAAAAGGATAGACCAGATCTAAAAGTTGATGTTCTAAATTGGAGAAAGGCCAATTTTGATGGTATTAGGCAAGAACATTTGAAAGCTGATTGGAGGCAGGTGTTCGCAGCTAAAGGGACGGTTGGAAAATTGGAAGCCTTCAGAAATGAGATAACAAGAGTCCAGAGAAAGTATATTCCTGTTAGGGTGAAAGGGAAGGCTGGTAAGTATTGGGAATTCTGGATGACTAAAGAAATTGAGTGTTTGGTTCAGAAAAAAGATGGAAGCATATGTCAGGTATAGACAGGATAGATCGAGTGAATCCTTCGAAGGATATAAAGGAAGTAAGAGTATACTTAAGAGGGAAATCAGGAGGGCAAAACGCGGACATGTGATAGGTCTGACAAATAGAATTAAGGAGAATGCAAAGGGTTTTTACAAATATATTAAGGAAAAAAGGGTAACTAGGGAGAGAATAGGGCCCCACAAATATCAGCAAGGCGGCCTTTGTGTGGAGCCGCAGAAAATGGGGGAGATACTAAATGAATATTTTGCATCAGTATTTACTGTGGAAAAGGATATGGAAGATATAGACTGTAGGGAAATAGATGGTGACATCTTGCAAAACATCCAGATTACAGAGGAGGAAGTGCTGGATGTCTTGAAACCGTTAAAGGTGAATATATCCCCAGGAACTGATCAGGTGTACCCGAGAACTCTGTAGGAAGCTAGAGAAGTGATTGCTGGGCCTCTTGCTGAGATATTTCTATCATCGATAGTCACAGGTGAGGTGCCAGAAGACTGGAGGTTGGCTAACGTGGTGCCACTGTTTAAGAACGGTCGTAAAGACAAGCCAGGGAACTATAGACCGGTGAGCCTGAACTCAGTGGTGGGCAAGTTGTTGGAGGGAATCCTGAGGGACAAGATGCACATGCATTTGGAAAGGCAAGGACTGATTAGGAATAGTCGACATGGCTTTGTGCGTGGGAAATCATGTCTCACAAACTTGATTGAGTTGAGTTTTTTGAAGAAGTAACAAAGAATATTGAGGAGGGCAGATGATAGCTGTGATCTACATTGAGGCATTCGACAAGGTCCCCCATGGGAGGCTGATTAGCAAGGTTAGAACTCATGGAATACAGGGAGAACTAGCCATTTGGGTGCAGAACTGGCTCAAAGGTAAAAGACAGAGTGGTGCTGGAGGGCTGTTTTTCAGACTGGAGGCCTGTGACTAGTGCAGTGACACAAGGATCAGTGCTGGGCCCTCTACTTTTTGTCATTTACATAAATTATTTGGATGCGAGCATAAGAGGTATAGTTAGTAAGTTTAAAGATGACACCAAAATTGGAGGTATAGTGGACAACGAAGAGGGTTACAACAGGATCTGGACCAGATGGGTCAATGGGCTAACTGGTAGATGCAGTTTAATTCAGATAAATGTGATGTGCTGCATTTTGGGAAAGCAAGTCTTAGCAGGACTTATAAACGTAATGGTAAAGTCCTAGGGAGTGTTGCTGACCAAAGAGACCTTGGAGTGCAGATTCATAGCTCCTTAAAAGTAGAGTCGCAGGTAGATAGGATAGTGAAGGCGGCATTTGGTATGCTTTCCTTTATTGGTCAGAGTATTCAGTACAGGAGATGGGAGGTCATGTTGTGGCTGTACAGGACATTGGTTTGGCCACTGATGGAATATTTCGTGCAATTCCGGCCTCCTTCCTATCGGAAGAATTGTTGTGAAACTTGAAAGGTTTCAGAAAAGATTTACAAGGATGTTGCCAGGGTTGGAGGATTTGAGCTACAGGGAGAGGCTGAACAGGCTGGGGCGGTTTTCACTGGAGCTTTGGAGGCTGAGGGGTGACCTTACAGAGGTTTACAAAATCATGAGTGGCATGGATAGGATAGGATAAATAGACAAAGTCTTTTCCCTGGTGTCAGGGAGTCCAGAACTAGAGGGCATAGGTTTAGGATGAGAGGGGAAAGATATAAATGAGACCTAAGGGGCAACTTTTTCATGCAGAGGGTGGTACGTATATGGAACGAGCTGCCAGAGGATATGGTGGAGGATGGTACAATTGCATCATTTAAGAGGCATTTGGATGGGTATATGAATGGGAAGGGTTTGGAGGAATATGGGCCGGGTGCTGGCAGGTGGGACTAGATTGGGTTGGGATATCTAGTTGGCATGGACGGGTTGGACCGAAGGGTCTGTTTCCGTGCTGTACATCTCTATGACTCTATCGCTCATAGAGGTTATAGAAATAAACGGTGTGGTCGCGTCTGGAGGAGATTAAAGGTATAAAGGTTTGTAGTTACCGAAGGAAATTACATCAATCGGGACCAGCAGAGTGTACAGAGACTGAGTGCATTTTAGAGACAGGAAGAGTTCATAGTCATCAATAGAAATGCAGAAACTAATTTATGAGAGAAGCAGGGTCACTCTGCTTTGTGCCCAGAGACAAGGAGGAGTCTAACAGCTGGAGGAGGTTACTAAGGTACAGAGCTTGTTTTGATGTCGTGACGAGAAGGTTACAGAGATTATGAAGTAGTAGGAGTTCAAAAAAGTCACAAAGACAGGGAGGTTTTTCAGGTCTGGAAAGGACTACACTGACCAGGATGGCGGAAAGAACTGAGGAGTTGTTTTTCTTCAGTTAAGGAACGATGTGACAGAACCCGAGATTAAAGGCAAAGGCAGAAACTTGGAGAGTTGTCGTGGTAGGAGGAGCTTACAGGGACAGGCAGGATTGTTGGGGCTGACAGAGATAGGGGAAGTGGTATCAATGAAACAGACAATGGAGAAACTGACAGACAGAGGGAGGGTTCTGTGGAACAGATGAATTTACAGACAAGATTGTGATAATGAAGCCTGAGAATTTTCTCATGTTCCTTGCCCAGCATTGTTCCTACATTATGCCCTCAGGGTCTGAATTAAAATCCACTAACTCCAACCTGTGCTGTTTACTGTGAGTGATCTTACCGGCTGCAGGATTTACACAAGGCTCCAGATCTCACTCTCCATCTCTCTCTGGCTGACAAACTGTCTTCAATGTGGTGATGGACGAGATAAGAGTTGGTAATTCTGCTGAGTCAGGGACATCAGGAATACCTAAAGGAGACAGAGAAGTGGACAGAATGGGAAATTAGACAAATGCAATGAAGGTTACACATGGAGAATGGCACTGAGTCCCACAGAGATCTGGAAATTCCCAGGCTCCATCCATGTCCTGTGCAGTTGCTTCCCTCTGGAGTGGAGAATGCTGTTGGCTCAGGATCTGGAGTAGCTGCAAGAGTGAGAGACACTGACAGAGGCAGCAATTAGACCCACACAGTGAGGGATATCACATGGAGAGAGACAGTAATATCAGCAGAGTGCAGGAATGTACCAGGATCACACAATGGTATCACCAGAAGTGGTTCTGACCAGTGAGCACTGCTACCAGTACTGAGGGAAGACTGAGCTATTTTATTGGGATAGGCTCCTCTGGGACCAGGATTATGCAGTGTGCTATAAATGGACACAGATGAGGAGGGGGACAAGTCTGAGGTGAATGGAAATTCCCAAGTCCAAAGAGAAAGGTTGAAATATTGGAACACCATGGAGATGTGGATGAAGACCAAAAGAAAGAAACAGTAAGGGACTGAGTTTAATAAAAATACGACATTGTCAAACAGATTTGTGACAGGAAATTATTGGTTAAAATAAATTAAATGCCATTTCCGCCCCTCTCAATTCCTCATTCACCACAAGTGACATCACTTCCGCCCCTCACATCATCGCTGATGTCACACACTCAGTGACTTCCACGCCCCCCCCCCCCACTGCCATGTTTGCCACCACTTCCACCCCCACCAACGCCACTCATCTGCATTCTGCTGACACCACCCCCAGGTCCCACCGTCACCATCCCTGCCCCCAGAGGGGAACACCACTTCTGCTCATGACTCCATCCCCATTCCCCCTAACAGCACACCCACTCCAGTTACAGGCTCCGTCGCCTCCCCCAGCTCCACACCTACGCCTGGTCCCAGCTCCCAGTCCTGCCGAGTTTTCACTATTCCCCCTGACCACCCCGTCACTGAGGACGAATGATCAGTCCTCAGCAAAGGCCTCACCTTCATCCCCCTCCGTCCACACAGCAATGAATTTAATACACGCCGTGACATCGAACACTTCTTCCACCACCTCCGCCTCAGAGCTTACTTTTACAATGAAGACTCCCGCCTATTTTCTGAGGACCCCTTTGCCAACCTCCAATACACTCCATCCACCTGGACACCCCGCGTTGGCCAATTACCTGCCTTCGATTTCTTCATTTCCAACTTCCACCAAGACATGAACCGCCTCAACCTATCTACCCTCTCCCCCACTCCAACCTCTCACCCTCACAACGTGCAGCCCTCTACTTCCTCTGCTCCAATACCAACCTCACCATCAAACCAGCAGATAAAGGGGGTGCAGTGGTAGTCTGGTGCACTGACCTCGACACCGCTTAAACCATGATGCCTACTCAAAGACACCTCCTCCTACCACCCCCTCTACCATAACCCACCCCCCCCCATCACCAAACCGTCATCTCCCAGACCATACAGAACCTCATCACCTTAGGAGGAGATCTCCCACCCACAGCTTCCAACCTCATTGTCCGGGATCCCCCACTGCCCGGTTCTACCTCCTTCCCAAGATCCACAAGCCTGACCACCCTGGCCGACCCATTGTCTCAGCATGCTCCTACCCCACCGAACTCATGTCTACCTACCTCGACATTGTCCTATTCCCCCAATCCAGGAACTACCCACATTCGCTCAAGACACCACCCACACCCTCCACCTCTTCGAAGACTTCTGCTTCCCCAGCCCTGAACGCCTCATCTTCACAATGGATATCCAATCCCTCTAGACCTCCATCCACCATGACCAGGACCTCCAAGCCCTCCAGTTCTTCATCTCCCGATGTCCACAACAGTACTCTTGCACCGACACTCTCATTCGTTTGGCTCAACTTGTCCTCACCCTTAACAATTTTTCCTTCAAATCCTCCCACTTCCTCCAGACCAAAGGGGTAGCCATGGGCACCGTAAGTGTCCCAGCTATGCCTGTCTCTTTGTTGGCTACGTAGAACAGTCCATCTTGGCACCACTCCCCACGTCTTCCTCCGCAACATTGATGACTGCATTGGCACTACCTCCTGCTCCCTCGAGGAGTTTGAGCAATTCATTAACTTCACCAACACATCTTAAATTTACCTGGACCATCTCAGACACCTCCCTTCCCTTCCTGGACCTCTCAATCCCCATTAATGACAACTGACTTGACACCGACATTTTTTACAAACCTACTGACTCCCACAGCTACCAAGATTACACATCTTCCCACCCTACCACAAGCAAACTTCCCAACTCCTATTCCCAATTCCTCCGCCTCTGCCGTACCTGCTCCCAGGAGGGCCAGTTCCACCACAGAACACACCAAATGGCCTACTTCTATCGAGATCGGAATTTCACTTCCCACGTGGTAAAAGATGCCCTCCAAAGCTTCTCGTCCACATCCCGCACCTCCGCCCTCAGATCCCACCCCTCCAACCATAACAAGGACAGAATGCCCCTGGTGCTCACCCTCCACCCTACCAACCTTCGCATAAACCAAATCATCCGCCGCCATTTCCGCCACCTCCATACGGACCCCACCACCAGGGATATGTTTCCCTCCCCACCCCTCTCCACTTTCCGCAAAGACCATTCCCTCCATGACGACCTAGTCAATTCCATGCCCCCCAAAAACCCACCCTCCCTTCCTAGCACCGTCTCCTGCCACTGCAGGAATTGCAAAACCTGCGCCCACACCTCTCCCCTCAACACCATCCAAGGCCATAAAGGAGCCTTCCACATCCAAAGTTTTACCTGCACATCCACCAATATCATTTATTGTATCCGTTGCTCCCGATGCGGTCTCGTCTACATTGGGGAGACTGGACACCTCCTAACAGAACACTTTAGGGAACATCTCTGGTACACCCGCACCAATCAACCCCACCGCCCTGTTACCCAACAATTCAACTCCCCCTCCCACTCTGCCGAGGACATTCAGGTCCTGGGCTTCCTCCACCGCCACTTCCTCACCACCCGACGCCTGGAGGAAGAACGCCTCACCTTCCGCCTTGGAACACTTCAACCCCAGGGCATCAATGTGAACTTCACCAGTTTCCTCATTTCCCCTTCCCCCAACTCACCCCACCTCAGCCTTCCAGCTCAGCACCGCCCTCATGACCTGTCCTAATGGCCTATCTCCCTTCCCACCTATCCATTCCACCCTCCTCTCTGACCCATCACCCCCCATCCCCACCCCCATTCACCCATCGTATTCTTTGCTACCTTCCCCCATCCTCCACTCTGACCTATCACCTTCTTCCCCACCCATTCACCTATAGTACTCTATGCTACTTTCTCCCCATCCCCACCCCTCTCTTATTTATCTCCCCACTCTGCAGGCTCCTAGCCTCTGTTCCTGATGAAGTGCTTTTGCCCGAAACATCGATTTTCCTGCTCTTCGGATGCTGCCTAACCTGCCGTGCTTTTCCAGCACCACTCTAATCTAGACTCTGGTTTCCAGCATCTGCAGTCCTTGTTTTTACCTTAGTGGGGGAGGAGACGACCGAGATAAGGCATGTTGTAGACACTGAACCAAGTTACAAGGATAGGGATGGTAGTCTGGAATGCAGTACATTTTAAATATGTGGAGGGACTATCGGGAAGGGAGGAGGTTACAGCGATAGGATCTGTTATAGGAATTAAAAATTATAGAAGACACTGGACCACAAGACATGCCATAGATACCCTGTTGTAGAGTAGTGAGATTTAATATAACAGAACTTACATTGGGATGGTGATTGAGCCTGGGGTGTGTGTGTGTGTGTACTGTGCTCCCCTCCAGCACTGTATCTATGTCAGGTTGTGTTCACAGATGTGTGGAGCCCTCTCATTGTTCTTCGCTCTGTGCACTGTGGGTCACCTTACTTCACTACAGGATTTATTGAAGGCTCCAGATCTCCTTTCCCTTTGTCTCTCTCTGGCAGACCAACTGCATTCAATGAGGTGATGGACGATCCACCCAGCAGCTGGGAAGGCTATTGAGTCAGGACTTTCCCGGGTACCTACAGGAGACAGAAAAATAGACAGAATGGGAAATTAAACAGATACAGTGAGGGTTACACATGGAGAATGGCACTGAGTCCCACAGAGATCTGGAAAACGGAGCGATATTAAGTAATAGTCCCAGATTGCTGGAAGATATCAGGATCACACAATTGTGTGGGAAGAATGGGTTTAGCTTTATGATGCCCTGGTATCAGTGCTCAGGGATGAGCACCCAGTGAGCAGGTGAAGTAATGGCCTAGTGGTATTATTGCGAGAGAATGTATCCAAAATCTCAGCGAATGTTCAGGGGAGGCAGGATTAAATCCCACCATCTGAAAAGGAGACATTTGAAATCAATAATTTTAAAGATAATAATTAACAATCCACAAATAAGTATGAAACCATTACTGATGGACAACAAATCCAAACACTTGTCCTTTAGAGAAGGGCATCTGCCCATCCTCACGTGGTCTGCACGACATACCCACAGCAAAGTGTTTGCCTCTCAATTACCCTCTGAAATGGCCGAGCAAGTTACTCAATTCAAGGGCTTCTGGGACTGGGAAAGAAAGCCTGGTCAGTCAGAGACTCACACATCCCATACCTGATTTAAAAAAAAATCTATTAGGATGGTTCCCCTGGAACTGTGCTGTGACCAGTGTCCTGGCCAATCATGTCGGTAGGTTTATGGACAGGGCATTAAACAGACAGAGAGAATGCAGGTGAAAGCAACTTTCCAAATCCAAAGGGAAAAGGTAAAGCAATGGAACAGCATGGGAATGTGGCTGAAGACAAGCAGAAAGGAACAGGGTGGAACAGAGTTTAATTAACATTGTACATCAGCGAATAGATTTGTGACAGAAAATTGTGGAAGAGAGTATATTATGTTTTTTTTTGAACGGACAAAGTTTCTGCAATAAGGTCGATGGATTTGTAACACAGAGAGTATATTATGTTTTTGTTTTGAAGGGACAACGTTTCTGCAATAAGGTCGATGGATTTGTGACACAGAGATAAAAGAGATTTAGACACCAGGGAGACATGGATACAGGGTTAACAAAAATATTCAGTGGTTCGTAATCTTGTGCAAACTCAGGCAAAATGGGCAATGCTAACAATCATGGATAACAAAGGCATTACAGAGAAAGCATTTGGCCTCAGATCATGAAGTAGAATCAGTCTGAATGTACATTCTGGCGACTATTTGCCAAGGACACAAGCAGCAGAACAATTTTAGCTCACAAACAGCATTTCATTGCTCATCACTGCATTAAACAGGAACTCATTGGAATTTTTTAACAAGGGCATAGTGATAATTTTGGAAAAGTTCAATATTTGTATAATCTGGGAAAATCACATTGTCGACATTGATATTAGAAGGAGTTCAGTTATATTTTTTTTCAGTGTTTCTTTGAAAAACACATTGTGCAACTGTTAAGGGACATAACTAACGCAGAGCGACGGTGTAATGAAACTTAGTGAATGAGTAATGTCACCTGCAGAAATCCTTCGGGAAATTGTGATAAAGTGCAGTTTAAATAAATATAAAGTTTTAAAGTGAATCACAGAAAGGACAAGCTACAAGTAGAAACAAAAATAGCCAGTGACATGAGGTTGAGAGGAGAACTGACCAAGGTAAACAAGCTAAACAGACTGAAATATGTGTCTGTAAATGAACAGTGGAAAACATTTGAAGGGACAATGCAAAAATACTCAACAAAAGGAAATTCAATTGAAATAGTAAAAACCTCAGCAAGAAATTCCCATTGATCCCTCACTCAGGACAAAAGGGATCATACTAGAATATGAGGCTGAGAAGATCACCACAAAGTACTTAAAATCCTGAAGTGAGAGAGAGATTTAGGAGTAAATGGTAATGGTTTGCAATGGGTCTGCTCGCAGGAGGAGGGCTGTGGGAAGGGGAATCATGGTCAGGGTTTATTGACACGATAGGAACAGGGAGAGGTGAAGGTGCTGGAGGTGGTGAGAGTGTTACAGAGAGTGGTCAGGGTGTTACAAAGCCAGGACGGATTGCTGCAGCTGGAGGGGTTTGCAGAGGTAGGGAGGGACATAGGTATTTTTATATATTAATTCATGGGATGTGCGTGTCACAGCCTGGAACAACGTTCTTTGACCCCTCTACTAATTACTGAGATGGTAGCACAGAGTCAGCCATATTGCTGTGGGTATGGAGTCATATGTCAGCCAGACCAGGTTAGAATATTTGATGTCCTTCCTGAAAGGAGGTTAGTGAACTAGATGAGTTCTTCCTACTGAGCAACAATGTTTTAATGGTGGCCCGACCAATGTCTTTTACAGATACAGCATGACATCCCAACTCTTACTCTTAATGCTCTCCCGAATGAAGATAACCATCCCAAAGGTCTGCTTCACCAGCCTGTCTTCTTGTGAGACCACTTACAAAGAACTGTATACCTGCATCCCTCGGTCTCTGACTGTCAACACTACCCAGGGCCCGAACATTAACTGCACAGGTCCCACCCTGGTTTGTTTCACCAAAATGGAACACTTCACATTTATCTAATTAAACTCCATCTGCTATTCTTCAGCCCACTATCCCAGCAGTACTGTTCATCCTGTTGTATCACAGATAACCTTCTTCACTGTCCACTTTATCACCAATTTCAGTGTCACCCGAAACAAGTACTTACCAGGAAACCAATATTTCCATCAAAAGCATTTATCCAAATGACAAACAACAGTGGACCCACTACACCGCTGGTCACATGCCTCCAGTCAGAAAAACATGTCTCCCATCACCCTCTGTCTCATATGATCAAGCAAATTTTGTATCCAATTCACTAGCTCCTCCTGAATTTCCATATCCTTTTGCACTGATCTGAGCTTATTACCCAGTTTACCAGAGAAAACACAGAACAGTACAGACCAAGACCCTTCGGCCATGATGCTATGCCAACCTTTTATCCGACTGTAAGATCAAACTAACCTACACACCCTTCATTTTACTATTATCCATGTGTTTGTCCAAGAGTCTATTAAATGTCACGGATGTATCTACTTTTCCTCCCACCATTGGTAGTCCATCCAACCACCTACCATTCTCTATCCTCTTATCCATCCTCCATTCACCTTAAAATTATGCTGCCTTGTAATAACCATTTATGCCATAGGAGGAAATGTCTCTGACTATTCACTCACTCTGTGCCTCTTGTCATCTTGTTCACCTCCACAAAGTCGCCCCGCCCCCTTCTCCAATGAAAAAAGCCTTAGCTCCCTCAACCTTTCTTCGGAAGAACTGCCCTCCATTACAGGCAGCATCTTGGTCAATCTCCTGTGTACGCTCTCTAAAACTTGCACAGCCTTCCTGTAAACAGGGGACCAGAACTGAACACAATATTCCAAGTGTGGTCTCACCAGGACGCTATAAAGATATGGGGAAACCTCACGACTCTTACAGTCAATCCCCTTCTAAGGGGAGCCAACCCAACATATGCCTTTTTAACAACCCTACCAACGTGCGTGGTGATTTTGAGGGATCTGTGGACACGGACCCCATGATCTCTCTGTTCCTCCACACTGCCGAGTATTCTGCCTTTCACCCTGTATTCTGTATTCAAGTTCGACCTACCAGAATGATTCACTTCACACTTTTCCAGATTGAACTCAATCTGCCACTTCCAGCCCAGCTCTGCGTCCTGTCAATGTCCCATTGCAACCGACAACAGCCTTCCACATTCCCCACCACTCCACCAAGCTTCATGTGATTGATAAACTTACTAACCTACTCTCCAACATCCACATCCAAGTCATTTGTAAAAATCACAAAGACCAGAGTCCCGGAGCTGATTGATACAGAACACCACTGGTCACTGAGCTCCAGGCTCAATACTGTCCATCTGCTGCCACCCTCTGCCTTCTCTAAGCCATCCAACCCTGTATCCAGACAGACAGATTTCCCTGTATCCCAATTTTCCTTCTTTTCTGAATGAGCCATCAACATATTCTGCCATATCCTCAAAGAATTCAATAAGGTTTGTGAGGCATGACCTGACCCCTCACAAACCCATGCTGACTGTCACTAAATTAACTATGGTTTTTCCAAGTAGTCATAAATCCTGTCTTTAGAGTCCTCGCCAATAATCTGCACAACACAGACATTCGACCAAATCTGTAATGTCTAGAATTCTACCTCCGTAACATGGTCCAAACTCTACAAACCTTCTCTCCTCTGCCATGTTCCCCAGAATGACACTGGAGGGTGGTGGGGGTTACAGAGATAGGGAGGGAAAGCAGGACACGAGGATTTTGCAGATATTAGGAGGGTTGCAGTGCCAAAAGAAGGCTTCAGTAATTGTGAGGTTACATGGTGATGAAGGCATTTGAGGGGGGAAGAGAGGGAGGGAGGGAGGGAGGAAGGATTGTAGGGAAATGAGAGGTTTCACAGTTTAGGTGTTTTGTTTGGGCTGCAAAAGGTTACTGAGTTAGGGAGGGTGTCAGCACTGGTGGATATTACATAAACATGTGGTTTTGGTTGCAGTGGCAGGAAGATGATTCAGGAAGCTGGAGAGTATGGGGTCTGAACGAGGTTGCACAAATGGGAAGAGTTGTCAGGAGTGTAGGTGTTTACAGAGACAGCAATGGTCTGATCTGGAGCAGAGGACCCAGATTGGGAGAGACGTGGGGACTGGAGGTGGTTTCACAGGGAAGGAGGACCATAGACCCAAAGGACGTTACAGAAATGTGGAGAGCTGTAGGGCTGACAGGGGTTCATGGAGATGGGAATGTTGAGAGGGATGGAGAAGTTTACCGGGATAAGGATGTTTGTAGGCCAGGGCTGGATCACAGACAGGGACTGTTTTAGGGAGCTGAGCAGATTACAGAGATAAAGATATTTGTATCGACTGGAAGAACAAACAGAGATATGCAGGGTAGTCGTGACTGAAGATGTTTATCGACATAGGAAGGCATGGGTTCTGGGGGTTATGGAGGCTGTGGAACCTGGATTTATTTTCAGAGACTGGGATAACAATTTTGGTCAGAAACAGTTTCACAGATAAGGGAGCATAGCACAAACAGGAGGACGTTGTAGGGGAGGGTGACGTTTAAACAGATAGTGGTGTAAGAGCTGGACAAGGTTATGGAGATGGGTAGATGTTAGAGACACAGGAGGAGCTTACATTGACATGGGGGTGATAGTGACAGGAAGGTGTTAAATAGATAGTGGGTTTTGTAGGGACTGGATTGGGAGAGGCACAGGCATAGAGTGAGTTCGACAGATCAGGATTCCTGCAGAGACCTGAGAGGATTACACTGATAGGGCTGGTGGTCGGGTCTCCACAGACTGTTGGTGTTTAGGGACTGGAAGAGATTTGGTAGATAGGGAGGGATGTAAGAGCTGCAGGAGTTTATGGAGAGTGCAAGAGTTGGAGCAGTTTGCAGAGGTAGGTTTCTCAGACAGGAGTAGGTTATAGATAGTGAGGATTGTGTGGTCTGAGTAAGTCAAAAAGAGGAGAGTTTTCGCGTTAGGAAGAGGTTACACTGACAGGGACAGTTGAAGAGACTGAAGCAAAAATGCATGGAGAAGGTTACACAGATAGGGAGGTGAGTAGGGACTGAAGGTGAACACACAAACATGGAGGGTTGTATTGTTAGACGGAGATGAGAGGGATAGGGACCGGTGTAGGGATTTACACAAATAGGGAAGGTTGTGTTTCTGGAGAAGGTTACACTGATACAGACAGTGTTAGGGAGTGTTTAATGGACGACATAGGAGCTCAGAGAGAATGTATTATGGGGAGTGGAGGAGATTACAGAGAAAGAGATAGCTGTCGGGTTGAAGAGACCTTCTACAGATCCTTGGTGCTGTAAAGCTGGAGGGAGATTATAACAGTGAGTGTTCCCAAGACTTAATTACTTCACTGATATAGAGCAGGTCTCAGCATGTAACTGTCAAAGGGAAGTTGAGACAGTCCAGATGAGTTTTCAGATATACAAATGTGTATGGGAGTTTCAAGAGGGAACAATTATTGGGAGTGCTGTACCAAATGGTAATAGTTATAGGGAGGGTTCTAAAAGTAGGAAGAGGTGACAGACATATCAATCTTTCTAAGGACTAGAGAAGGTTACATAGACAAGGAGTGTTTTAGATTCTGGAGGAGATTACAGTGTAAAGGAGAATATTGGGTATAAGGCCAGGTGTAAGAGACGGGGATGGTTGGCAGGGCTGGACAATAACCTGAATAGAATCGCCATAGTGTGCAACCAGGCCATTCGGCTCAACCAGTCCATTCCAAAATTCTGAAGAGCATCCTAACCAGACCCACCCCTCTACCTATACATTAAATCCTGCATTTCTCGTGGTGAACTTACTTAAAACACACATTCCTGAATACTACAGTCAATTTATGATGGCCAATCCACTGGTGGTGCAAATTTTGGACACACACACACACACACACACACACACACACCCACAGCAAGGGAGCGACACGCAAACACACACAGTGAGTGAGATACCCACAGACACACAGCAAGGGAAGGACATGCACACACACACACACACACACACACAGTGAGGGGCATACACGCAGACACACAGCGAGGGAAGGACATGCACACACACACACACACACATACACACACACACAGTGAGGGGGATACACGCAGACACACAGCAAGGGAAGGACATGCACACGCACGCAGTGAGGGGGATACACGCAGAGACACAGCGAGGGAAGTACATACACACACGCACAGTGAGGGGGATACACGCAGACGCACAGCGAGGGATGGACACACACCCGCAAATAGAGGGAGACACACACACACACACACACACACACACACACACACATACACACAGAGTCAGGGGGGACACGCACTCACATAGCGAGTGAGGGACACGCACACACGAAGCGAGGGAGGGACACGCACATACGAAGCGAGGGAGGGACACGCACCTTCGAAGCGAGGGAGGGACACGCACATACGAAGCGAGGGAGGGACATGGACACACACAGCGAAGTGGGTGCACATGCATACGTACACACACAGACATAGCGAGGGAAGGGCACGCACACACAGCGAGGGAGGGACACGCGCACACACAGAGCGAGGAACACACACGAGAGAGGGACACATGCACACAGCGAGGGAGGGACACACGCACACAGCGAGGGAGGGACACATACAGCGAGGGAGGAACACGCACAGACATGCAGCGAAGACACACACACACACACAACGAGGAAGAGACACGCACACACAAACATCGAGGGAGGGGCACGCACACACACAGAAATGGGAGTGACACGCGCACACACAGCGAGGGAGGGACACGCACGCACACAGCGTGGGAGGGACATGCACACACAAACATCGAGGAAGGGGCACGCACACAGACAGCGAGGGAGTGACAAGCGCACACACAGCGAGGGAGGGACATGCTCACACACACACATACACACACACACAGAGCGAGGGAGGGACACACTGAGACACGCAATGAGGGAGAGGACACGCACACGCACAGCGCGAGGGTCGGACCCGCACACACACAGAGCGAGGGAGGGACACGCACACACACAGCGAGGGAGGGACACGCACAAAACAGAGCGAGGGAGGGACACGCACACATACAGCGAGGGATGGACACACACACACAGCGAGGGAGCGACACGCGCACACAGAGCAAAGGAAGGGACAAACACACACACACACACACAGACACAGCAAGGGGGGGACACGCACACACAGCAAGGAGGCATATACACACACACAGCAAGGGAGGTACACGC
>NC_092762.1:16639835-16812335 GCF_047496795.1 Chiloscyllium punctatum | reverse complement strand
TCCTCTCTGTGTGTGTGTACGTGTCATATCCTCACAGTATGTGTTTGTGTGTCCCCCCTTCACTGCGTGTCCCTCACTCACTGTTTGTGTGTGTGTCAATCCATCGTGTTGTGTATTTGTGTGTGTCTCTCTCTGGCTGTGTATCCCCCCCTGCTGTGTGTGCGTGTGTCACTCTCTTGCTCTGTGTGAGTGTGTGTGTGTGTGTGCGCGCGTGTGTGTGTCCCTCTAGATGTGCACGCGTGTGTGTGGCCTTCCCTCTTGTGTGTGCATGTGTCTCCCCCTCACTGTGTTTGCAAGTGTTCCTCTCTTGCTCTGTTTGTGTGTGTGTGATTGTGTGTGTGACCCTCCCTCTCTGTGTGTGCATGTGTCTCACCCTCGCTGTGTTTGCGAGTGTTCCTCTCTTGCTCTGTGTGTGCGTATTTGTGTGTGTGTGTCCCTCCCTCGCCATGTTCGTGTGTCCCTCTCTCGCTGCGTCTTTGGGTTTGTGTGCTTGCGCATGTCCCTCCCTCACTGTGTGTGTGTCCCCCACTTGCTATGAGTATGTGTGTCCCTCTTGCAGTGTGTGTGCGTGTCCATCCCTTGCTGTTTGTCTGTTTGTATCCCCTTAACTGTGTGCATGTGTGTGTGTCCCACCCTCACTTTGTGTGTGTGTGTCCCTCTTGCTCTGTGTGCGCGTGTCACTCCCTTGCTCTTTGTGTGTGTGTGTGTGTGTGTCCCTCCATTGCTCTTTGTGTATATCCCCTCATTGTGTGTGCGCTTCTCCCCTCGCTGTGTGAGTGCGTGTCCCTCCCTCGCCATGTCTGTGCGTGTCCCCTCTCGCTGTGTATGCATATCCCCTCTCAATTTCTGTAAACGTGCCCTCCCCCTCGCCATGTGTGTGTTTGTCCCTCCTTCCCTGTGTGTGTGTCCCTCCCTCGCTGTGTGTCTTTTTGTATGTCCCTCCCTCGCTGTGTGTGTGCATGTCCTTCTCTCACTGTGTTTGTGTGACCTTCCCACGCTGTGTGTATATGTCCTTCCCTCACTCGCTGTGTGTGTGTGTGTGTGTGTGTGCGCGTGTCCCTCCCTCGGTGTGTGTGTGTGCGCATCCCTCCCTCGCTGTGTGTGTGTCCCCGTCCCTCGCAGTGTGTGTGTGTCCCTCCCTTGCTGTGTCTGTCTGTATTCCCCTCACTGTCTGTGTGTTTGCGTGTCCCTCCCTCGCTTTGCGTATGTGTGCCCCCTCTCAATTTGTGTGCACATGCCCTCCCCCTCGCGGTGTGTGTTTGTCCCTCCTTCGCTGTGTGTCCCTCCCTCACTGTGTGTGTGCGTGTCCCACCCTCGCTGAGTGTGTGCGTGTCCCTCCTTCGCTGCGTGTCCCTCCCTCGCTCTCAATTTGTGAGCACATGCCCTCAATTTGTGTGTCCCTTGCTCGCTATGTGTGCGTTTGTGTGTGTGTGTGTGTTCCTCCCTCGCTGTGTGTCTGCGGGTAATCCCCTCACTGTGTGTGTTTGCGTATCACTCCCTCGCTGTGCGTGTGTGTGTCCGTCCCTTGTGTGCGTGTGTGCATTTCCCTCCCTTGCTCTGTGTTTGTGTGTGTGTGTATGTGTGTGTGTGCGTGTCCCTCCTTCGCTTTGCGTGTGTGTGAGTGTGTGACCAGCTTGCTGTGTGTGTGTGTCCCACCCTTGCCATGTCTGTGTGTGTCCACTCTTGCTGTCTGTGTGTACCCTCTCTCAATTTCTGTGCACATGCCCTCCCCCTCGACATGTGTGTGCGTGTCCCTCCTTCGTGGTGTGTGTGTGTCCCTCCCTCACTGTGTGTCTGTGTGTATTCCCCTCACCGTAAGAGTGTGTGTTTGTCCCTTCCTCGCTGTGTGTGCGCATCTCTCCCTTGCTCTGTGTTTGTGTGTGTATGTGTGCGTGTCCCTCCTTCGTTTTAGGTGTGCGTGTCCCCGTCCCTCTCTGTGTGTATGTGCGCATCCCTCCCTCACTGTGTATGTGTCCCTCCCTCGCCGTGTGTCTGTCTGTATTCCCCTCACTGTGTGTGTGTTTGCGTGTCCCTCCTTCGCTTTGCGTGTGTCTGCCCCCTCTCAATTTGTGTGCACATGCCCTCCCCCTCGCGGTGTGTGTTTGTCCCTCCTTCACTGCGTGTCCCTCCCTCGCTGTGTGTGTGCGTGTCCCTCCCACACTGATTGTGTGCGTGTCCCTCCTTCGCTGCGTGTCCCTCCCTCGCTGTGTGTGCGTGTCCCTCCCTCGCTGTGTGTGTGCGTGTCCCTCCCTCACTGCGTGTGTGCGTGTCCCTCCCTCGCTGAGTGTGTGCGTGTCGCTCCCTCACTGCGTGTCTCAGTGTGTCCCTCCCTCGCTGAGTGTGTGTGCGTCGCTCCCTCACTGCGTGTCTCAGTGTGTCCCTCCCTCACTGTGTGTGCATGTCCTTCCCTCACTGTGTCCATGTGTGTCTCCCTTTTCTGCGTGTCTGTGCGTGTCCCTCCCTCGCTGTGTGTGTGCTTGTCTCTGCCTCGTGTGTGGGTATCCCTTTCTTGCTGTGTGTGTGCGTGTCCCTCCCTTGCTGTGTGTGTGCATGTCCCTCCCTCGCCGTGTGTCTGCGGATAACCCACTCTCTGTGTAGTGCGCGTATCCCTCCCTCACTGTGTGTATGCGTGTCTCTCCCTCCCTATGTGTGTGTATATGTGTCCCTCCCTCGCACTATGCGTGTGTGTTAGTGTGTCCTTCCTTCACTGTGAGTCTGCGGGTAACCCCCTCTCTGTGTGTGTTTGCATATAACTCCCTCGCTGTGCGTGTGTGTGTCCGTCCCTTGTGTGCGTGGGTGCATATCATTCCCTTGTTCTGTGTGTGTTTGTGTGTTTGTATGTGTGCGTGTCCCTCCTTCGCTTTGCGTGTGTGTGTGTGTGTATCCGTCCCTTGAGTGTGTGACCAGCTTGCTGGGTGCATTTGTCCCACCCTTGCCATGTCTGTGTGTGTCCTGTCTCGCTCTGTGTGTGTGCCCCCTCTCAATTTCTGTGCACATGTCCTCCCCTTCGGCATGTGTGTGCTTGTCCCTGCTTCGCGGTGTGTGTGTGTCCCTCCCTCACTGTGTGTCTGCGTGTATTCCCCTCACCATAAGTGTGTGTGTTTGTCCCTTCCTCGCTGTGTGTGCGTGTCTCTCCCTTGCTGTGTGTTTGTGTGTGTGTGTGTATGTGTGCGTGTCCCTCCTTCGCTTTACATGTTTGTGTCCCCGTCCCTCGCTGTGTGTATGTGTGTGTCCCTCCCTCGCTGAGTGTGTGTGTCCCCGTCCCTCGCAGTGTGTGTGTGTCCCTCCCTTGCCGTGTGTCTGTCTGTATTCCCCTCACTGTGTGTGTGTTTGCGTGTCCCTCCCTCGCTTTGCGTGTGTCTGCCTCCTCTCAATTTGTGTGCACATGCCCTGCCCCTCACGGTGTGTGTGTTTGTCCCTCCTTCGCTGTGTGTCCCTCCCTCGCTGTCTGTGTGCATGTCCCTCCCTCACTGTGTGTGTGCGTGTCGCTCCCTCGCTGTGTGTGTGCGTGTCGCTCCCTCACTGCGTGTCTCAGCGTGTCCCTCCCTCACTGTGTCCGTGTTTATGTCTCCCTTTGCTGCATGTCTGTGCATATCCCTCCCTCGCTGTGTGCGTGTCTCTCCCTCGCTGTGTGGGTGCGTGTCTCTTCCTCGTGTGTGCATATCCCTTTCTTGCTGTGTGTGTGTGTGTCTCCCTCTTTCGCTGTGTGAGTAATCCTGATCTGTTGAACTCACTCCATGCCTGTGCCTCTCCCAATCCAGTCCCTACAAAACCCACTATCTATTTAACACCCTCCTGTCACTATCACCCCCATGTCAATTTAAGCTCCTCCTGTGTCTCCACCATCTACCCATCTCCATAACCTTGTCCAGCTCTTACACCACTATCTGTTTAAACGTCACCCTCCCCTACAACTTCCTCCTGTTTGTGCGATTCTCCCTTATCTGTGAAACTGTTTCTGACCAAAATTGTTATCCCAGTCTCTGAAAAGAAATCCAGATTCCACAGTCTCCATAACCCCCAGAACCTAAGCCTTCCTATGTCTATAAACATCTTCAATCACGACTCCCCTGCATATCTCAGTTTGTTCTTCCAGTCGATACAAACATCTTTATCTCTGTAATCTGTTCAGCTCCCTAAAACAGTCCCTGTCTGTGATCCAGCCCTGGTCTACAAACATCCTTATCCCTGTAAACTTCTCCATCCCTCCCAACATTCCCATCTCCATGAACCCCTGTCAGCCCTACAGCTCTCCACATTTCTGTAACCTCCTGTGGGTCTATGGTCCTTCCTCTCTGTGAAACCATCTCCAGTCCCCACATCCCTCCCAGACTGATTCCTCTGCTCCAGATCAGACCATTCCTGTCTCTGTAAACACCTCCTCTCCTGTCAACTCTTCCCATTTGTGTAACCTCGTTCAGCCCCCATACTCTCCAGCTTCCTGAATCCTCTTCCTGCATTGCAACCAAAACCACATGTTTATGTAACAACTACCAGTGCTTACACCCTCCCCAACTCAGTAACCACTTACAGTCCTAACAAAACAACTAAACTGAAACCTCTCATTTCCCTACAATCTTCCCTCCCTCCCTCCCTCCACAAAGGCTTTATCTCCATGAAACCTCACAATTACTGAAGCCTCCTTTTGGCATTGCAACCCTCCTAATGTCTGCAAAATCCTCCTGTCCTGATATCCCTCCTTATCTCTGTAACTCCCACTACCCTCCAGTGTCCTTCTGGGGAACATGGCAGAGGAGGGAAGATTTGTAAAGTCCAAGCCATGTTACGGAGGTAGAATTCTGGGAATTACAGATTTGTTCCAATGTCTGTGGTGTGCAGATTATTGGCGAGGACTCTAAAGACAGGATTTATGACTACTTGGAAAACCATAGTTAAATTAGCCACAGTCAGTATGGGTTTGTGAGGAGTCAGGTGAGGCCTCACAAACCTTATTGAATTCTTTGAGGATATGGCAGAATATGTTGATGGCTCATTCGGAAAAGAAGGAAAATTGGGATACAGGGAAATCTGTCTGTCTGGATACAGGATTGGATGGCCGAGAGAAGACAGAGGGTGGCAGCAGATGGACAGTATTCAGCCAGGAGCTCAGTGACCAGTGGGGTTCTGTAACAATCGGCTCTGGGACTCTGCTCTTTGTGATTTTTGTAAATGACTTTGATGTGGATGTTGGAGAGTGGGTTAGTAAGTTTGCCAATAACATGAAGGTTTGTGGAGTCGTGGGTAATGTGGAGGGCTGTTGTAGGTTGCAATGGGACATTGACAGGATGCAGAGCTGGGCTGGAAGTGGCAGATAGAGTTCAATCTGGAAAAGTGTGAAGTGATTCATTCTGGAAGGTCGAATTTGAATACCGAACACAGGGTGAAAGGCAGAATATTTGCCAGTGTGGAGGAACAGAGATCATGGGATCTATGTCCATAGATCCCTCAAAATCGCCACGCACGTTGGTAGGGTTGTTAAAAAGGCGTATGTTGTGTTGGCTCCCCTGAGAAGGGGGATTGACTGTAAGAGCCGTGAGGTTTTACTGCATCTTTATAGCGTCCTGGTGAAACCACACTTGGAATATTGTGTTCAGTTCTGGTCCCCTTTACAGGAAGGCTGTGCAAGTTTTAGAGAGTGTACACAGGAGATTTACCAAGATTCTGCCTGTAATGGAGGGCATTTCTTATGGAGAAAGGTTGAGGGACCGAAAGCTTTTTTCATTGGAGTGAAGAAGGGGGCGGGGCGACTTTGTGGAGGTGAACAAGTTGATGAGAGGCACAGAGTGAGTAAATTGTCAGAGACTTTTCCTCCTATGGCATAAATAGCTATGACAAGGCGGCATAATTTTAAGGTGAATGGAGGATGGATAAGAGGATAGAGAATGGTAGGTGGTTGGATGGACTGCCAATGGTGGTAGTAAAATTAGACACATTCGGGACATTTAATAGACTCTTGGACAGACACATGGATAATAGTAAAATGAAGGATATGTAGTTTACTTTGATCTTACAGTTGGATAAAAGGTTGGCATGAAATCATGGCCGAAGGATCTTGGGAGAACTGTTCTGTGTTCTGTCTGGTCAACTGGGTAATAAGCTCAGATCATTGCAAAAAGGATATGGCATTCAGGAGGAGCTAGTGAACTGGACACAAAATTTGCTTGATAGTTGAAGAGAGAGGGTGATGGGAGACATGTTGTTTTTCTGACAGGAGGCATGTGACCAACAGTGGAGTGGGTCCCCTGTTGTTTGTCATTTGGATAAATGGTTTGGATGGGAATATTGGTTTCCTGGTAAGTAATTGTTTTGGGTGACACTGAAATTGGTGATAAAGTGGACAGTGAAGAAGGTTATCTATGATACAACAGGATGAACAGTACTGCTGGGATAGTGGGCTGAAGAATAGCAGATGGAGTTTAATTAGATAAAGGTGAGGTGTTCCATTTTGGTGGAACAAACCAGGGTGGGACTTGTACAGTTAATGTTCGGGCCCTGGGTAGTGTTATCAGTCAGAGACCCAGGGATGCAGGTACACAGTTCTTTGAATGTGGTGTCACAGGTAGACAGGCTGGTGAAGCAGGCGTTTGGGATGGTTACCTTCATTGGGGAGAGCATTAAGAGTAAGAGGTGGGATGTCATGTTGTGGCTGTAAAAGACATTGGTGGGGCCACCATTAAAACATTGTTGATCAGTCGAAGAAATCATCTAGTTCACTAACCTCCTTTAGGGAAGTTCATCAAATATTCTAACCTGGTCTGGCCGACATGTGGCTCCAGACCCACAGCAATATGGCTGACTCTGAGCTACCCTCTGGGTAATTAGCAGTGTGGTCAAAGAACGTTGTTCCAGCCAGTGACACCCACATCCCATGAATGAATAAATAAAAATACCTGTGTCCCTCCGTACCTCTGCAAACCCCTCCAGCTGCAGCAATCCGTCCTGGCTTTGTAACACCCTGACCACTCTCTGTAACACTCTCCCCACCTCCAGCACCTTCACCTCTCCCTGTTCCTATTGTGTCAATGAACCCTGACCGTGTCTCCCCTTCCCACAGCCCCCCTCCTGAGAGCAGACCCATTGTAATCCATTAACATTTACTCCTAAATCACTCTCTCACTTCAGGATTGTAAGTACTTTCTGGTGATCTTCTCAGCCTCATAATCTAGTATGATTCCCTTTGTCCTGAGTGAGGGATCAGTGGGAATTTCTTGCTGAGGTTTTTACTGTTTCAATTGAATGTCCTTTTGTTGAGTGTTTTATACTGTTCCTTCAAATGGTTTCCACTGTTCATTTACAGACACATATTTTGTTTCACCTGTTTACCTTGGTCAGTTCTCCTCTCAAACTCATGTAACTGGCTATTTTTGTTTCTAGTTGTAGCTTGTCCTTTCTATGATTCATTTTAAAACTTTATATTTCTTTAAACTGCACATTATCACAATTTCCCGAAGGATCTCTGCAGGTGACATGACTCGTTCACTAAGTTTCATTACTCGGTCGCTCTGCGATAGTTGTGTCCCTTAACAGTTGCACAATGTGTTCTTCAAAGAAACACTGAAAAAAAGTTAACTGAACTTCTCTTCCAATATCGATGTTGACCGTGTTATTGTCCCAGATTATATAAATATTGAAGTTTTCCAAAATTATCACAATGCTCTTGTTAAAAAAATTCAATGAGATCCTGTGTAATGCAGTGATGAGCAATGGAATGCTGTTCGGAGGCTAAAACTGTTCTGCTGCTTGTTTCCTTGGCAAGTAGTCGCCAGAATGTACATTCAGACTGAATCTACTTCATGATCTGAGGCCAAAAGCTCTTTCTGTAATGTCTTTGTTATCCATTATTGTTTGTGTTGTCCATTTTGCCTGAGTTTGCACAAGATTGTGAATCACTGAATATTTTTGTTCACCCTGTATTCATGTCTGCCAGCTGTCTAAATCTCTTTCATCTCTGTGTCTCAAATCCATCTACCTTATAACAGCGACGTTGTCCATTCAAAACAAAGCCACAACTTACTCTTTCCCACAATTTTCTGTCACAAATCTATTCGCTGATGTACAATTTTAGTTCAACTCTGTCCCTTTCTGCTCCGTTCTGCTTGTCTTCAGCTGCACTCACATACTGTTCCGATGCTCCATGTTTTCTCTCTGGATTTGGAAAGCTCCTTTCACCTGAAGCCTCTCCCTGCATTCTCTCTGTCATTTGAAAGCCCTGTCCATAAACCGACCCACATGACTTGCCAGGAAACTGCTCCCAGCACGGTTCCAGTGGGACCATCCTAATGGATTATTTATTGAATCAGGTATGGGATGTGGGTATCTCTGGCTAACCAGCCTTTCTTGCCCAGCCCTCGCTGACCTTGAGCTGAGTAACTTGCTCGACCATTTCAGAGGGTCTTTGAGAGGCAAACACATTGCTGTGGGGATGTCGTGCAGACCATATCAGGATGGGCAGATGTCTTTCCCGAAAGGACAATTGTTTGGGTTTTTTATACATCAGCAATGGTCTCATACTTATTTGTGGATTATTAATTACTATTTTTAAAATTATTGATTTCAAGTTCCACCATTTCTGATGGTGGGATTCAAACCTGTCTGCCCTGAACATTAGCTGAGGTTTTGGGTACCTGCTCTAGCAGTCATACCACTCGGCCATCACTTCACCTGCTCACGGGTTGCTCACTCCTGACCAGTTATATCAGTGCATGATATAACTGCGCTTTCTCTCATTCTCTCTCTCTCTCTCTCTCCTCTCTCTCCTCTCTCTCTCTCTCTTTCTCTCTCTTTCTCTCTCTCTCTCTCTCTCTCTCTCTCTCTCTCTCTCTCTCTCTCTCTCTCTCTCTCTCTCTCTCTATTGAAGCTACACCAGAACCTGAGGCAACAGAATTCTCCACCCCAGAGAGACGAGGCACCTACCTGCCCAAATTGAACATTTCTCGACCACTTCCCCTGGAAGCTCATTCCATAACTGCACCATCCTCTATGTAGAAACTTTTCTCCTAAAATCGCTTTTAAGTCTTTCCTCTCCACCCCAAATTTTTGCCCACTAGAACACAGAACATGACAGCGCAATACAGACCCTTCGGCCTTTGATTTTGCACCAACGTGTGGAACCAATCTGAAGCCCAAGTAGCCAACACTATTCCAATTCTTGTCCAGATGCCCATCCAATGACCGTTTAAATGCCCTTAAAGTTGGTGAGTCTACCATTGTTCCAGATAATGCATTCCATGCCCCGACTATTCTGAGTAAAAAACCTACCTCTGGCATCTGTCCCATATCTATTTATTAATATTTATGTCTACCTCAATGTAAAGCCATCTCCCCTCGTGTTAGGCATCGCCACCCAAGAGAAAATACTCTCACTGTCCAAACCATTTCAAATGCTGATTATCTTATATGTCTTAATTAATTGACCTCAAACACATTCTTTTGAACAAAAACAGCTTGAAGTCCCTCAGCCTTTCCTTTCATAAGACCTTCCCTTCATACTGGGTAACTTCCTAGTAAATCTGCTCTGAATCATTTCTAAAGTTTACACATCCATCCTGTAATGCAGTGACCTGAAAAAATGTGGCCACACCCAGACTTTTGTACAGATGCAGCATGATCTAATGGTTCTGAAACGCAACCCCTCTACCAAGACAAGCTCACACACTGAATGGCTTCTTAAAAAACCCATAAACCTGGGTGGAAACTTTCAAGGATCTCTGTACATGGACATAGAGATCTCTCTGTTCATCTACACTGCCAACAATCGTATCATTATCCCAGTACCCTGTGTTCCTGTTACTCCCTCCAGAGTGAATCGCCTCACACCTTTCCACATTAAACTCCATTTGCAAACTTACAGTCCAGCTGTGCAGCTTATCTAAACCTTTCTGTAACCTACAACATCCTTCGTCAATATCCACAACTCGACTGACCTTAGTGTCTTCTGCAAATTTACTAACCCATCCTTCAATGCCCTCATTCCGGTCATTTATATAATTGACAGCAACAGTGGACCCAAAACACATCCTGGCAGTACCCACCAGTAACTGAACTCCAGGATCGATATTTCCCATCAACTACTACCCTCTGCCTTCTTTCAGTGAGCCAATTTTTGATCCAAACTGCGAAATCACCCACAATCCCATGCCTCCGTATTATCGGCAAAAGCCTACCATGGGGAACCTTAACAAACGCCTTACTGAAATACATATACACCACACCAATTGCTTTACCCTCATCCATCTCTTTGTTCACCTTCTTAAAGAACTCAATAAGGTTTGTGAAGGCACGACCTACCCTTCACAAAACCGTTTCGACTATCCCTAATCAACTTACTCATCTCCAGATGATTATAAATCCTATTCCTTACAAGCCTTTCCAACACTTTAACCAGAATCGCTCCCAAATAAACCTTCTGGACTGGAAGCTGGTGTTGTGTGATTTTTAACTTTGCCCATCCCAGTCACCACCGGCTCCTCCACATCATGGTACCGTCAACTGGGTGAGTCTGTTTGAAGGAAAAGGAATGACTGGCAAATGGAAGCCTTTTTAAAGTGTCATATTAAGAATCCAGGGCAAATTTGACCCTGTTAGAGTGAAGGGAAAAGCTGGCAGGTTTAGGGATTCGTGGCTTATGAGGGATATTGAAGTCCCGGTCTAGAAAATGAAGATGGTATACATTGGATTTAAGCTTTCCATATCTACCTCACCTCGCTCACCAGACTGATTGACACAATCAATCTGTGAAGACCCTCCATTCATCGCAGGTCCCTGCAGCATTCCGATCTGTGGAACCCGCTCCAATGCCTGTGACTCTCCCAATCCAGCTCCTGGAAGATTCCCTATCTGTGACATCCAACCGTCGCAGCACACACCCTGTCAATGCAAGCTCCTCCAGTCTCTCCATCCATCTACCCATCTCTATAACCTTCTCCAACTCTTACACCCCTATCTGTGTAAACATCATCGTCCCCTACAACATTTCCCACTTTGACCAACTGTAAGAGATTACTAATGCTCCCTTATCTGTGAAACTGTCTCCAACCAAAATTGCCCTTGTTATCTCCTGGAAAATCTGTCCGATTCCACATCCTCCATGTCTATATTACCTGCACAACCCAAACCTTCCTGTATCTATAAACATCTACTGTCACGACTACCATCCATATGTCTGCATGTTCTTCTCGTCTGTACAACCGTCTTTACCTCTGTCATCTGCTCCGGTCCCTAAACAATCCCTGTCTGTGTAAACCTCCCCAACCTAACAACATCCTTATCCCTGTAAAGTGCTCCACCCCTCCCAATCTTCTTTGCTCAGTGAAACCCCTCCAGCTCTCCACATCTCTGCTGGATCCTGCAGTTCCACAAAACATCCCTCCATGTGGAACTTCCACCATAGACCACTACCCACCATATTTCTAATCCCCTGCTTATCCCTCTATATCTCTGTTCCCAGCTTCAGTCCCGACAATCCTACTTCCATATACAACATCATCAAGTCTTTGCAATCCTCCAGATCTGAGGAAACTCTAGCAGACATTGTCACTCCCTCATGATCTCTGACTGCCTACAGTGATTTGAAACTTCTGCAATTCAATAACATCTCCAGTCTCCGTGCTTCTGCCGATCATGGTGAACTGCTCCAAACTTCTCAACCCTCCCTGCCTGTGTTCATCATCAAGTTGATACAACTCGTCTCATGTCTGTAGTGCCCTGCAGACCCTACAATCCTCCCTGTTTTTGTGAATTCTGCCTATCACTATTACTGTCCCTATCTGTGTAATTGCCTCCAGTTACTACAGCCTCTTTACTGTGTAGCCCCTATCAGACCCTAAAGCCATGCTATCTGTGTAACCTCCTTCAGGTCTATATCCTCCAACTTGCTGAAACCTGCTGTCACCATTGCAATCCCCATTATTACTCAACATTGCTTTGTCTTTAAAACCATCCCTATCAGTGTGATCTCCTCCACTGCGTACAACACTCCCAGTCTGTGCAATGGGCGATGCGTGGTTTTATAAATGGGGAATTTTTAAAAAATCTCTTGGATTCTATATTTTGGTGTGACCATAATGGGCAGAATAGATAAGGGTGGGGTAGGCTAGTAACGGTCGAAGTATATTTGAAATTTAGGAAGCATTTTGATAAGTTTCAACAGGGGCTAAATATTAGCTCGGGAGAGAATAGGGACCCTGAAAGGTCAACGATGTGATGTATTGAACAGAGTTCACATTGGATAACAGGATGGTTTAAAATGAAAAAAGGTTGATAAAACCTTGGGACATGATCAGATGTATCCCAGCGCTCTGTGAGAAGCTCAGGAGGAATTTACAGGGCACCTGACAGAAATATTTGTATCATCAACAGCCACTACAGACCAGTGAGATTGATGGAAGAGTTGGGTAAGTTGTTGGAGAGATTCTGAGAGAAAAGATCATCATGCATTTGGAAAGGCAAGGATGGATCAGTGATAGTCAGCATGACTTTGCGCACAGGAAATCATGTCTCACAAACTGGATTGAGTGTTTGTGGAGGTAGAAAAGTGATAGATCAAGGCAGAGCAGTCGATGATGTCCACATTAACGTTAGCAAGGCCTATGACAAGGTTTTGCATGGCAGTCTGGTTAATAAATTTAGATCACTCATAACCAGGATCATTCACTAACTGGAAACAAAATTGGATTGACGGGAAGAGACTGAGCATGCTCATAGAGATTTGCTGCTCAAACTGAAGGCCTGTGACCAACGGTGTGTCATGGGGTTTGGTGCTGGGTAACTGTTGTGCATATTAGCTCGGGAGAGAATAGGGACCCTGAAAGGTCAACGATGTGATGTATTGAACAGAGTTCACATTGGATAACAGGATGGTTTAAAATGAAAAAAGGTTGATAAAACCTTGGGACATGATCAGATGTATCCCAGCGCTCTGTGAGAAGCTCAGGAGGAATTTACAGGGCACCTGACAGAAATATTTGCATCAGCAACAGCCACTACAAACCGTTTATATAAACGGTTTGGATGATAATACAGGAGTCATGGTTAGCAAGTTTGTAAGTGAGACTGGAAGTGGTGGTAAAGTGGACAGTGAAGAGGATTATCTGAGAGTGGGCCAGTGAATTTAGGAATAGCAAGTGGAGAAATACACAATGTTGCACTCTGGTAAGCTGACAAGAACTGGACTTGTGCTGTCAGAGACCCAGAGATGCAGGTAAAAGGTTCTTTGAAAGTGGTGTCACAGGTAGACAGGTTGGTAAAGCAGATGTTTGGGATGCTTACCTTCATTGGTCAGTGCATTGAGATTAGGAGTTGTGATGTCATGTCATGTTATATCTGTACAGGACATTAGTGAGGCCATCATAAAAATAGTGTTGATTACCTGGAAAAACTTAACTGGTTCACGTCTGTCCTTTAGGGAAGGACATCTGTCATTATTACCTGACATCTGACACCATGGCTCACGTGTGACTCCAGACCCGAAGCAATATGGCTGAATCTGAGCGGCCCTCTGGGAAATTAGCTGTAGGTCAAAGAATGCTGACTCAATCAGTGACATCCTTATTGAATGAATGAGTAACTAAAAAAAAGGGCCCCTCCATACCACTGCAATCCCCTCCAGCGCAGCAATCTGTACTGGCTTTGTAACACCGTTCAGGCCCTTGCCCATCTCTGTAACACTCTCACCACCTCCAGCACCTTCACCTCTCATTGTTCCTATCATCTGATTAAACCCTGACAATGTTTCCCCTTCCTACTTCACGAGAGTCAGCCTCGTTTGTGACCCACCGCCAATGAGATGGTGAGATAGGGAAGTTGAATTCCCTTTCAGTTGTCCTACTGTCTTTGTTACAAATTCCAATAATTCCCTGTCCAATGCCATGCCTCACAATGTAATGCTGTAATGGGGTCTTAACACTGCCCTTCACCTTCTGTGTTCTGACTCTTATTACCCAGACTTTGGTTTCCTAATGATTGATAATCAGAGGCCCCATATAATCCCATTGTTATCCCGAACGATGAGAGTTCCCCGTTCTCCTTCCCACTCTGCCTGACTTTCCACAATGTTGTGTAGCCGTGAATATTAAGGCCCCACCTTTTATTCACCCTGTGACCACGTCTCCCTGATGGTGATTAGATAGAAATCACAGTCACACGAGCATATCCCTTATTACAAATGCTTCGTGCATTCAAGTTATGAAACAGTAATTTACTTTAGAAATCACAAATTCCTGTCACAAACCTATCTGCTGATGTATAGTTTTAGATAAACTTAGTCTCTTCCTGTTTCTTCCTGCTTTTCCTCAGCCACAGCCCCATGTTTCAATATTTGAACATTTCTGTATGAAATTGGGAATTTCCTTTCAGCTGAGCCCTGTCCCTCCTTGTCTGTGTCAGTTTAAAGCACTCTGCATTGTCCTAGTCATATGATTGACCAGGACACACACTGGTCACAGCACTGAACCATCTCAATAAAATAGCTGACTCCTCCCTGAGTACTGGTAGCAGTGCCCACTGCATCAGACCCACTTCTTCTGACACCATGGTTTGATCCTGAAATCTTCCAGCACTCTGGTGATATCACTCAGTCTCTCCATATGTGGTATCCCTCACTGTGTGGGTCTAATTGCTGCTTCTGTCAGCATCTCTCACTCTTACAGCTACTCCAGATCTGGAGCCAAAAGAATCCTCCAATCTGCAACAGTACAGACCAGGGATGGAAACTGGGATTTTTGTGATCTCTGCTGGACTCAGTGCTACTCTACATGAGTTATCCTCACTGCTTCAGTTTAATTTCCCATTCTGTCCATTTATGTCTCATGCAGGTAATCAGGATGTTTCTAACCCCTGTCTCATCCATCACCTCATTGAAGACGCTTGGCCAGCCAGAGAGAGATGGAGAGGGAGATCTGGAGCCTTCAGTAAATCCTGCAGCCGGTAAGATCACTCACAGTAAACAACACAGGGTGGAGTTAGTGGCCATCTTTATTCAGACCTGGAACATAGGACATAGTTACAATGCTGGGCAAGGAACAGCAACATTCTAGGCTTCATTCCCACCATATTGTGAGGGCCCTGCTGTCACCTCTGCTGTACTGGAACTCCCTGAGACTGCACAGGAGGTCCCAGGCATCAGTCTTGGTACATACACTATGAGTGATGTCAGAAATATACTGCAGTCCCGATAATCCTTCCTCTATTTGGAATCTCCTCTAGTACACACAATGCTGTCTGTCTCTGTCAGGTTTTCCTATCCCTGACACCCTAATCCCTAAACTTCTCCAGTAGATACTAAATTCCTTCATACCTGTAATTGCCGAGCCCTGTCTATCCCTGTGAGCTCCTCCTACCAATGCCACCCTCCATATAAATGTGTTTTGTCTCCAACCTCTCCATCCATCCCAATCTGGGTAAACTTCTCCAGCTCTTACAACCCTTCCTTACCTCTGAAAAAAATCGTAACCTCCTTATTGTTCTACTAATCTTCGATCTTAATCTATTTAAACTTCACCCTCTCCCCACCAACCCTCCCGACCACAGGAACCTCGTTCATTTTGTTCAACGCTCCCCATTTGTGTAACTGTCTCCAACCCAGTAACCTGGCATTCTCCATTGCCTTCCTACCTATGCAGCCTCCAGAACCGAGAAGCCTTCTTAAATCTGTAAACATCTGCAGTCACTACAACCTTCCATATCTCTTTCAATATACACAATAATCTCCGACTGAAACACTCCCTGTCTGTGCGCCTCAGTCTGCCTGCCTCTCTTTATATCCATCCCTATCCCTATCTCCAGAATCTAATCCAGCTCCCTCTATCTCTTTAAATTCCTCCAATCCGCAAACCCCGTTGTCCCATGAACATTATTGCCCAGATTTAGCTTGAAAATCCTCGAGTCCCTGTAAGCCTCCCTATCTCTGCAACCTCTATCCATCCGTTCATCCCCCCCACTCCTGAAGAATGACACCCTGTATTCGCCATAAGGAAGATGGAATGACAGGGAACAGATATGATGGAACTGTCATTCCGGAGATGTAGCTGTAGAATGACCATCGCTGGGAAGGGAATATTGACGGGTTGTTGGGTTGTTGGCAAAAAGGCAACCAAGTTGTGAAGAAAGGATGAGGTTAATGCATTAATGAGAGAGCCACGTGGAACTGAAGTTCAAAATTTGGAGTCTATTTGGATGGAGCTGGGAATGAACAAGCAGCAGCAGCAATCATTGGCTGGAATTATTTTAAAGGAATCAAGCAGTGATGGGAATGTCAATATGGTTACAGTCAGGACACTGAAAGTACTTGTAGCAAGGGCAGTACAGTAACTGTGTGTGACAGTGGTCTCCATCCCAACTGGATAACTAATGAGTATCAGGGCTGTAATGGATGGAAGCCTGGGATTGGATACGAGATGGTTTTCTATAACATCATATCAAGGAGCCAGCAACAAATTTGTCCACTGGAGTTCAAATGCTGTATAATAATAAATATCCAATAGACCCATTTTAGAGGAGTTTTGTGAGGAAAGACCCATAGTGTTATAATGCAGACATTGAGTTCGAGTTAAGACCATAAGATGTCGGAGCAGGATGAGGCCATTTGGCCCATTGAGGATGCTCTGCCCTTTCAATCAGATCATGGCTGATCTGATACTCTCCAACTCTACATTCCTGCCTTTTCCACAAAACCCTTGTTTCCCTGATCCATTAACATCTGACCATCTCTGCTGGCAATATTCTTATTGACCCAGCCTCGACAGACCCTTGCAGTCAGGAATTCCCACAAATTCCCTACCCTCTGAGTGAAGACATTCCTCCTCATCTCCATCTTAAATAGGTGAGCTCTTGCTGGGATTATCTGGCCGTCTGGTTACACATTCTCACACAATTGAAACGAAAGGAAGTGACAAAGGTAATTATTGCAGATGATATGAAAATTGGTGGAGTTGGGGTGAATGGGCAAGGAGATCCAAGGTTGCAGGAGGTTACAGATCAGTTGGAAAGATGTGCAAAGAAATGGCAAAATGAGATTAATCTGTACAAGTGTAAGGTCATGTCAAATTCAAGAAGTAAGTTAGGATACTGAGGGACATTGATATAGAGAAGGATCTTGGAGCACTGAGTGGTAAGGACCTAGGGAGTGTTCCTGAGCAAAGAGACCTTGGAGTCCAGGTTCATAGTTCCTAGCAAGTATGATCCCAGGTAAATAGGATAATGAAGAAGTTGTTTATTGTGCATGCGTTTACTGATCAGAGCACTGAGTAGAGGAGTTAGGAGGTCATGTTGTGGCTGTACAGGACATTGGATAACCCACTTTTGGAATATTGCATGCAGTTCTTGTCCTCTCTCTATCAGAAGGATGTTGTATAAATTGCAAGGTTTCAGAAAAGATTTACAAGGATGTTGCCAGGATTGGAAGATTTGAGCTAAAGGGAGAGGTTGAATGGGCTGTGGCTACTTGAGGCTGAGGGGTGACCATATAGAGATTTATACAACCATGAGAGGCATGGATAGGTTTAACAGACAAGGTCTTTTCCCTGAGGTAGTGGAGTCCAGAACCAGACGGCCGAGGTTCAGGGTGAGAAGGGAAATATATAAAAGGAACCGAAGGGGCAACGTTTTCAGGCAGAGGGAGATGCGAGAATGCAATGAACTGCTAGATGAAGTGGTGACTGGTATAATTACTGCATCTAAAAGGCATCTGGATGGGTATACGAACAGGAAAGGTTGAGAGGGATTTGGGCCAAGTGCTGGCAAATGAGACAAAATTATGTTAGCGTATGTGGGCAGCTTGAACGAGATGGACTGAAGAGTCTGTTTCTGTGCTGTACATCTCTATGACTTTAAATGTTTTGTACTGTCCATTTCCAGCCACACATTTCACTGTTTCCCCTGTTTACCTTGGTCAGTTCTCCTCTCAAACACATGTCAATGGCTTTGGTTGTGATTGTAGGGTGTACTTTATGGTCACTTTAACAATCCATCATCTCACTGAATTCCACTACATTACAATTTCCCAGAGGCTATCTCAGTGTGACATTACTCCTTCACTCAGCTTCTTCACCCAACGGTCGATCTGAGATAGTCACGTCCCTGGCCATTTACACAATATGTTATTCAAAGAAACATTGACACAAACACTTGAAGAGGAGTTCGGAGAATATCATTTTTGACAAAGATTGAAGTCTCCCAAAATGATCACATTGCCTTTGCATTAGACAGGAATTCATTGGAAAGTGTAACAGTGTTGAGCAATGAAATGCTATCAGGCAGCCGAAAAACTGTTTTTGACACGGGTAACTCATAATCTGCATTCAGGCTGATTCAGCTGCATAATCCGATGCCAAATGCTTTCTCTGTAATGTCTTTGTTACCCATTACTGTCAGGGTTTTCCATCCTGCACTCACTGAGACCCCTCAAGGATGGGTACAATTGAATATTTATGTTCCACCTTTTGCTTCTCCTCTAATCACATCTTCCTGGTGACTAAATCTTATTTATCTCTGTGTCACAAGTGTATTACCTTATTGCAGATACTTTGTCCATTCCAAAAAAAGAACATTGTAATTGACTTTTTCCCAGAATGTCCTGTCACAGCCTAATTCGCTGATGTACAGTTTTAGTTAAACTCTGTCCCTTCCTGTTCCTTTCTGCTTGTCTTCAGCCACATTCCCATGCTGTTCCAATGTGTCCCCTTTTCTCTTTGGATTTGGAAAGCTCCTTTCACCTGAACCCTGTCCCTGCATCTTCTCTGTCAATTAAAGCTCTGTCCATAAACCCACCGTCATAATTTGCCAGGACACTGGTCCCAACAGTGTTGTTTTTAATTCACTCCATGGGATGTTGCTGTCTCTGGCTGGCCAGCATTTCATGCCCACCCTCGAGCTGCCATTGAGCCGAGTGCCCTGTGAGACTATTAGAGAAGGCAGTTTAGAGTCAACCCCATTGCTCTGGGTCTGGAGTCATATGTAGGTCAGACCAGCTGCCTATCGCAGATTTCGTTCCTGAAAGGATATCGAGCATTCAGATGGGTATCCCTGCCACTGTTATTAAATTCTGGATGAACACTCTAGTGAGAGTAGCACTAGGCCATCGCCTGTCCCACTGATAGCTCCCTCATCCCTGAGTACTGATCCCAGTGCACCATGAATCAAAACCCTTCTTCTTGACCATTGTTTGATCCTGATACTTTCCTGCAATTTGATGCTATCACTCAGTCTCACTCCATGTGGTATCTGTCACTGTGAGAGTCTAATTGCTGCTGGTGACTGCAGCTTTTGTAGTTACTCCAGATCCTGAGCCAACAGAACTCTCCACTCCAGAGAGACGCAGCAGCACAGGCCAGGGATAGAGACTGGGATATTCCAGATCTCTGTGGTAGTCAGCGCCATTCTCCCTGTGCAACCCTCACTGCATCAGTCTAATTTCCAATTCTGTCAATACTCTGTCTCCTGCCGGTACTCAGGATGTTCCTGACTCAATAAATCTCTCAATTGCTGGGTGTGTCATTCATCATCTCATTGAACACAGTTGGTCTGCCAGAGGGCAGGGAGATCTGGAACCTTCAATAAATCCTGCAGCAAGGTAAGATCACTCACAGTGAACAGAACAGAGCGAATTTAAGGGATCGAAGTTTAGTCCGGAAGACATGACACAGATATAGTGTTGATGGGTGAATACAGAGCATGATGGGTCAAGACTCAATCCACACTCTCTTGTTTACTTTCATCTCTGCTGTACTGAGCCTTCCTATGTCAATATAGGACGTTGACTGTTATCAATCCAGGCCTGTGCTGTCTTAGTGAGGATCAGGACAACAGAGGGTAAAGCAGGCCTCTCTTAAGAAAGTGGTATTAAAACCTGGGTCTTTCTGTTCTATATTCCCCCTCTCACACTGTCTCTTGTCTTGTGATAGAGTCATACAGCAAGGAGACATACCTTCCGTTCCAACGCATCTCTACCAGTGTCTTGGATGCTTGTAATTCACAGAAAAGTTCCAATTTCTGTAACCTCCACCCCTCCCATAATCCTGCTGTTTATTTGAAACCTACTCCAATGCTGACGATGCTCCCTATGTGTAATTTGCTCCAAACTCGGTAACGTGCCCAATCTCAGTAACCTCATCCTGCACTCAGTACAATAATCTCTCTTTCTGTAGTTTTCCACAATAACTACAGTCCACCCTGTCTCTGTGAAATCCTCCAGCCTGGACCAAAATACTCACCTGTGTACTTTCCCCAAGCCCCAAGAGAACATGATATCACTGTAACCTTCTGCAGGTCCGATCACATTCCTGCCTCCTGGCCTATAGCACCAGATGACCTCTGTAACCGTCTCCCATCCCGACCGGACTCCTTATCTGTGAAAAAACCTCCAGACCCTTTTCCAGCTGCAACAACACTTCCCATCTCTGTGTGCTCCTCCCTGCCCCTCAAGTACTCTCTCTTTGTGTAGCTCTGCAGTTTGGGATGGTTCAGTGGGAAGCATTGCTGCCTCACAGCGCCAGAGACACAGGTTCAATTCCAGCCTCGGGTGACTGTCTGTATGGAGTTGGTACATTGTCTCCGTGTCTTCATGGGTTTCCTCCCACAGTCCAAAGATGTGCAGGTCAGATAAATTGACCATTCTAAACTGACCGAGCGTTAGGTGCATCATTCAGAGGGAAGTGGGTCTGGCTGGATTACTCTTTAGAGAGTTGGTGTGGACGTGTTGGGCCGACGTGCCATTTCCATATTGGAGGGAATCTAATAAAATCTAAACTCTCCATCTGCGTTCTATATTAATGACCCTAAAAATATCCCTCTAACAATTAAACAGCTCCAAACATCCCAAACTCTGTAAACTATGACAGCTCCAACAGATATTGGTGTAACCTCTTCTGGAAACCCTCTCAACATATGGAAACCCCACAATCCTCCCTATCTGTGTAATCCAACAGGTCCCTGCATTACTCCCGATCTGTAGAACCCAATCCAATCCAGTTCCTACAAGACTCACTATCTGTGTAACATTCTCCCATCACTATCACCCATCCTGTCAATGTAAGCTCCTCTAGGATCTCCATCCATCTAATCATCTCCATAACCTTCTGCAGCTCTTGTACCCTATCTAGTAAATGCCACCCTCTTCTATAACCGTCCCTAAAGTAGGGACCATTCCACAGATTCATCACCGTCTGGCTGAATAAATTCCTCCAGATCTCCATTCTAAAGGGTTCTTCCTTCACTCTGAAGCCGTGCCCTTGAGCCCTGGTCTCTCCAGCAGTGAAAACATCTCCCCACCCCCATCCACTCCATCTAGGCCCCTCAGTATTCTGTAAGTTTGAATGAGATCCTGCCACCGCCGTCTCTAAAAATTCATCAAGTACAGACTCAGAGACTTCACCAGCTTCTCATATGACAAACTTTTCATTCTGGGCTCTTCCTTGTAAAACTAGTTCTTGTACCCCCTCACATCCTTTGTCCAGACTGTTAATGTACAACATGTACAGCGTGGTCCCAACACTGACCCCTGCGGAGTTCCCCTCGTCACCAGTTCCCATTGTGAAAACGACCCCTTTATACCTACTCTGTCTTCTGCTAATCAGCCAATCCTCTACCCATGCCAAGCATGTTGTTCTGAAACTGAACTTTTATTTCACAAACTCTGCTGGATTTGTTTTCCTGTCTGGCTGTGAATAAGCAGAGTAGATAAAAGGGATGAATGGTTTGTCGGGATTTTCAGAAACCTTTCAACAAGGTCCCACTGAAGATGTGGATAAGCAAAATTGGCAAATGTGGGATTGGAGGGAATGTACTGGCATGGATTGGGAATTCTATAACATAAAACTAAGTGGGAATAAATGGATTAGTGCTTGACCCCTAACTATTCACAAAGGGATTTGATACATTTGATGGATGGGCAAAATCTACTGCCTCCATGTTTGTTGCTGACACAGAACGAGATGGGAATGTGGGTTGTGTGGAGGAAACAAAGGGGACATGAACAGTCCATGAGTTTCCCTTGTACAAATACATTGATGGGATATGGCAATCACTTGCTTGGCCATCATTACCTTTCCATTTGTAAGTTCCTGGAGAAGGTGGTGGGAAGCTGCCTTCCTTTAGGCTGGAGCGTGGCTTGGAGAGCACCTTGGAAAGGCTGTCCTTCCAGGGTGGAGTTGCTCCGGGTTTGTGAAGTGGTGCTGAAAGGGCCTTCCTGAGTGACCTCAGTGCTGCTTATTGATACTTTATTCATTTATTCACTCGCAGTCATGAACATTGCTGGATGTATTGTTGATTTGGTGTTGTCCCTGAGAAGGTGGTGGTGAACTGCCTTCCTGAACCACTGCACCAGCTGTTGGAACTGTTGTTATCTGTGTACCCTCCAGCAGGCGCTACAACACTCCTCACGTCTGTAACTGCATGCAGACAATGCAGCTCTTCCTGTATTTGTGACATCCTCCTCTGCCGACAACTCTTATTGTTCATCAGAATGTCTCACCACCTCCATTGCCATCTGTGCTAGTGATCTCTCAAAATTCTTTATTCTTGTTTAAACTTCCGATCACCTATAACCTCTTCCTTTCTAAATTTGTAACTCCACAGTATCTGTAACTCTCCACATAACTGTATTCAATGACAGCACAGGTTCCCTTCCTTAAATCTCTGTGAATAACAGCGGCTGGTTGTGCTAAATTGGTACCTTTCATTCTCATCGTCCATCTTGGCTCTTCCAGCCCCTGCAATCCCACTAGTTAGAATGCTCCCATTCTCTGTACCTCCTTATGTTCTGAGGGTCCTTGAACACCACGAGTGCTTCAAACATCTGTAACCTTCCCTTCCCCCCCCCCCTCCAGTTACTGCGAGTCTTCTAACTCTGTAACATCCCAATAGTCTCCAGTGCCATACAACACTTACTGGCAATCAATTTGAATTTGTTGAAGTCTTCACATCTCAGTAAGCAGCTCACAAAAATCCCTTTAGACTCTACAAGGCTCCATCACCAACAAGCCGCCATCTCTCTACTTCTTTTGCTTCCCTCAGTGCCTACAACCCTCCCTGTATCTTCTAGTAACCTGCTTTAGACACTGCAGGTCTGCACCTCTCCAGATAACCTGTTCCATCCCCAACAGCTCCCTCAATCACTGTAACACCCTCTGCTCTGTCTAATCCTTCTCTTTTCCACTGTCTTCCAGGCATAGCGGCGTTCCTGTGAGGGACCAGTGTGCAATGGGATGTTATACATCTCAGCTGAGGCTTGAGGCCTACCATTACCTGGAAGTCACAAAGGGAGAAAACCTGAGAGAGAGAGCACCTCAGAGCTGGAGAATATTAACCAGCAGCGAGGATCGAGGCCAACTGCGACTTGGAGTTGGAGAAACAGCAGAGCAGGAGGCGCAAAATCAGCACCTAGTCACAGAGGGAGTGACCATGTGAGGGAATAACTTGAAGCAGGAACATGAGGTTCACTCACGCCTGGGAGTTTAGAAGCACCAAAGTGAGAGGATATAAATCAGCACTGAGGATCGAGGCCTAGTCATACCTGGAAATCACAGAGACAGTGACCCTGTGAAGGAGCAGAGTGGAGTAGGTCTGGAGGATAACACATCCCTGGGAGTCACAGAGATGGTGACCCTGTGAGAGAGCAGAGTGGAGTGGGAGCTGGAGGATTACACATACCTGGCAGTCACAGAGACGGTGACCCTGTGAGGGAGCAGAGTGGAGTGGGAGCCGGAGGATTACACATCCCTGGGAATCACAGAGACAGTGACACTGTGAGAGAGCAGAGTGGAGTGGGAGCTGGAGGATTACACGTACCTGGGAGTCACAGAGACGGTGACCCTGTGAGAGAGCAGAGTGGAGTGGGAGCTGGAGGATTACACGTACCTGGGAGTCACAGAGACGGTGACCCTGTGAGGGAGCAGAGTGGAGTGGGAGCTGGAGGATTACACGTTCCTGGGAGTCACCGAGACGGTGACCCTGTGAGGGAGCAGAGTGGAGTGGGAGCTGGAGGATTACACGTTCCTGGGAGTCACAGAGATGGTGACCCTGTGAGGGAGCAGAGTGGAGTGGGAGCTGGAGGATTACACGGACCTGGGAGTTACAGAGACGGTGACCCTGTGAGGGAGCAGAGTGGAGTGGGAGCTGGAGGATTACACGTACCTGGGAGTCACAGAGACGGTGACCCTGTGAGGGAGCAGAGTGGAGTGGGAGCTGGAGGATTACACGTTCCTGGGAGTCACAGAGACGGTGACCCTGTAAGGGAGCAGAGTGGAGTGGGAGCTGGAGGATTACACGTACCTGGGAGTCACAGAGATAACTTTCTGGTGCTGGGACCTGCTTGCACTGAGTTTGAAACAAGTGCAAGAGCCGTCACAGAAAAGGATGTAAGTTCATTGGCTGATAAATTCGCTGTTATTAGCGACTGTCAGTTAATTGCTATAAGTTAGCAATTTTTTTTCAACTTCTGAAATAAGGGTTGAACACAGAAATAAGAGGGAGAAGTAAAATTGGGAGCCAATATAAGAAATTATCCTCAATAAGCCACAGTTGAATAAGGGATTTAAGCATATTGTTATTTCCTGGATGTTACCTTCATTCTAAGTATTAATTAAGTAACTCGAGACAAAATGCATTTTAGGACATGTTTGTCAGATGGAAAATGTGTTCTGTTAATTGGGAAGTCATAGCCCCTGCTCGTGTCCTAGATGAACACTGGCCGTGGAGCTCAGACAGTGACTGGAGACTCTATGGGAGACCTGTGATGCTGAGAGTTAGGTGGATGGCACACACTTAGAGCAGATCACTTTGCAGACCTGACGGTCTGGAAGAAGGAAGGGTCTGGGGGACTAGGCAATCGGAGAGAAACAGTCAGGGAATACAAGCATATCCTGGTGTTTCCCTCCCAATTTAGTTTCCCAGTTTGGAAGCTGATGAAGGTGTAGGCTGCTCAAGGGAAGGCAGTCAGAGCCACGTCTGTGGCACCACAAGCAGCCTGACTGTACAGGAGGGGAGGGAGAAGGAAGGAGGGGCAATAGTCACAGGAGAGACAGGAAAGTGAAGAAGGTGTCAGTGTGTCTGTAATTCCAGGGTAGTGGGATTAAGAATGTCACTGTGTCTGCAGAACATTCGTCTGGGGGACAGTAAGCAGTCAAAGATCATGCCCATGTTGGTAGGAATGACCTGGGTAGGAAGGGTGATGTGGTCTGGGAGTCAGAATTTAGGAATCTTGGAGGATGGTTAGCAATCCCTGGAATACTCCCAGTGCCTTGTCCAAGTGAGAACAGGACTCAGAGTTTTAGGTAGATGAGAGTGTGACTGGAACGATGGTGCAGCAGGAAGGGCTTCAGATTCCTGGGACATTGGAACTGGTTCTGGGGAAGGCAGCAACTGTACAAGCTGGATGGGCTAACGTGACAGAGCTGGGACTGAATTTCTTCTGGGTTTTTTTGGGAGGGATTGTAAATAACTTGGTGTGTGCTTAGGATCCAAAAAGCAATAGTAGAGGAGAGTACCAGGATTCTCAAAATAATGGGAGATACAGTTGGTAATAATTTACAACAACACAATTAACGGGGGAAGACGGAATGAGAAAGAAAGCCTTAATCTGAGGTACTCTGCATGGACCTGAATACTGGGAGTGTGCGGAGTTACAGATGCAGTTTGGTGTGTGGAAATCTGATGTACTGATCACCGAGAGCTGGTTCAAGGGATGGCAGGACGGCATGTTAAATATTGCTGGGTATAAAATACTCCAAAATGATAGAAGGGAAGGGAAAGTATTAATGTGGAAGTATTGGTTTAGATTAGCATTAGTTAAGGAGTCCAAGAGAAAGAGAATCCGTCCAAGGACAGAATGAATTTGGCTGGAGCTACAGAACAAAAAGTATACAATTACACTGTGAGGTACAGTCTGTCAGCCAGCAACCAAAGAAATGATGGAGAGAGTAAATATGCAGGGTCATTTGAGAGCGATGACAGTATTAGAGATTAGTTATAATGAGAAACTTAATTATTCAGATATTGACTGGGTTAGTGGTGGTGCAGCGTCCTGAGGGGTGAGTGTTCCTGGATTACATGGAGGAGAGCTCACTGCAGGAGTATGTGTCCAGCCCAAGAGAGCATGTACTGTTGGACCTGGTCCTTGGGGAAGAGGTGGGGCAAGTGGATCCAGTGTCAGTAGGGGATCATTTTGGGGGGCAGAGATCATTTTATTGTAACGTTCAGGATGATGATAGAGAATGCTATGCAATAATTGAGAGTGAGAAACATTAGTTGACTGAGAGCAGCCTTCACTGGGGCAAGAATGAAGCTGGGAACTTTTCAACGAGGCCAGTGAACTGTTCGCTTTAAACAGTGTGAACCAACTCAGATGTAGCTGGGATTATGGAGATGGGGATGCAGTGTGACCATGACTGGGAAATGGATAATTAAAGGTTTTTCCCATTTCTACAGGAAGGGTAAATAGGCCAACACAATGTGTATAAAGGATGGGATCAGTGATATTGTGATGCTAATCAATTCACACACTGCTCCTCCCTGCCCTCACCCTCATCTCTGCGTATTGATTCTATCAGGTATTGGTAACCTTTGAAAACTTAAGAAAAAAGCACAGTGTAGACAAGATCAATCTGTCCACTATCTGCATTGGACAAGAGGTAATGTTTTTTAAAGTCCTAGTTCTGTCTCCCCGGATACTATAGGACTTCAGCTGCAGATCCCAGCACCTTTATAAAATGGTTTGAGAGTTTCTGCTTCTACTCCGCTTCCATGTGTGACTCCCAGATCCTGACCATATTCAGGGTGAAATAACAACTTTCCTCACCACTTTTCTGATATTTCAGCCAATTACATTAAATGTTCACCACTGATAAAGCAGTTTACCAACAGGAATAAGATGTTATTTCCCTCTGTACACAGGCCCCTGGTAGCATGTGCACCCCAATCAAATCTCCTCTCAGCATCCTCCATTCCTATCTTTCCTCAGAACTGCACTTCCACTGTCACAGGGTAACGGAACTTTTATGTACCCTCTCCAGTCCAATTCCATCCTTTCATGTGATGTGGTGACCAGAACTGCACATCATCCCCAAGCTGTGACTGAACTCATTATTTATGCATTTCCAGCATAAGTTTCCTGCTCTGAAATTCTGCCCTTTGGCTGATAGAGGAAATTATGCTATTTGCTACATTAACGAGATTATTGATGTTTCCAGCTATCTTCATTTATCTGCCCACACAGACTATGCTCTCATTTATTGTCCATTCCTCTCTATTGCTGATGTCCCCAAATGCCTTGCCTTGCACTTTTCTGGGTTGTTTGCTCCGTTCACCTGGACCCCATAGTTTCTGTTTTTAAACTGTCTGCCATGGGATCTCTCGTTAAATCCAATTAAGTCACATGCAGTTCCAAGTTACTGCCTCAGACCGATACAGTCAGATTAAATACACGTGATCTTCCTTGCACAAATCCAGACCGACTGTCCTGGAATCCCTGGGACTTCCTCAGTGACCGTTTATCCACTGTCTCAGAATTCCAGCCTCGACCTATTCAGTCAGTCCACATTAAACAAAGTTGCAGTATTAACCATTCTCCAGGCTTCCAGCACCATTCCTTCATCCAATGAGGATTGGATAATGTAGGTAACTATAAGGCAGGGATTTTCCCCGGCTCCTTTTAACAGTTTGGAACGTTGTGTTGCCCCTTTTGAAGGATTTGAATCTCCTTTGTAATTCTCCGCTCCAAGTTTGTTGTTCCCAATGTTTCACACTGCATCCCTACTTTGATTCAGACAAACAGAGGCCTAACCCATCTTATGATTTGGTCAAGTCTCACTTTAATCAGGATTTATGGAGGGTTTCTCTCCACAAGGTGAATTGCATTTTCTCACGATACAATCCCCAATCTGCTTCATTAACTACTCTCCCTGCCCACGTGGTTATCTTCTCATCTGACACTAACACGATGATTTTCCCCTTCGTCATAACAACTGTTCACTGACTGGATATCCCAGAATGCACCGGCCTCCCTGTTCCAGGTGCCATTAGTAAAAAGTTATTACACTCTTAGATTGTCAATTTGAAACACCCTGGACATGGCATAGGGGGTAAAACTGGGGCTTCACTTTGAGACCAAGCCGCTGAGGTTCTGGTGGATGGCATGGTGCATGACAGGGACATTATCTTCCTCCTGGACTGGCAGGGGAGGCCATGATACTATACCTTGCCAGCTTGGTTGGTGGTTGACCCCTGTGTCAGTGAGGTGCCAGCCTGCTGGGTGAATGCCCCGCAGTGTTGGAAGGAGGTCAGTGACCTTCACCACTCCACCATTGTAATTACCACCATCTGCACTTTGTGAGCTCGCCCTCACTGTCTCTCTGTTACTGCACCCATCTCCCACAAAGGCTCATGTTCTCCCACTCTCACTGAATGCAGCATGTAACAAACAATTCTACCTCCCTTAATACCGCTTGGTAATTGTCACATTTCGGAAGGAACCACCCCACACGAGAGCAGAAAGAGCCAAGAGGGATAGGGGGCTCCCAACATTCTGCTCCTCGCCCCCTAACTGGCGAAGGATCCTGACCCTAACAACTCGAGAGGCTGTCTGAACGTGTCCGAGCTCCCGGACTGGGATCTGAGACTCCCCCTGACTCACTATGCTGGGCACCGTGACTGACCGTGTCCGAGCTCCCGGACTGGGATCTGAAACTCCCCCTGACTCACTGTGCTGGGCACTGGGACTGACCGTGTCCAAGCCCCCGGACTGGGATCTGAGACTCCCCCTGACTCACTGTGCTGGGCACCGTGACTGACCGTGTCCGAGCTCCCGGACTGGGATCTGAGACTCCCCCTGACTCACTGTGCTGGGCACCGTGACTGACCGTGTCCGAGCTCGCAGACTGGGATCGGAGACTCCCCCGACTCACTGTGCTGGGCACCGTGACTCACCGTGTCCGAGCTCCCGGACTGGGATCTGAGACTCCTCCTGTCTCACTGTGCTGGGCACCGGGACTGACCGTGTCCAAGCCCCCGGACTGGGATCTGAGACTCCCCCTGACTCCCTGTGCTGGGCACCGTGACTGACCGTGTCCAAGCTCCTGCACTGGGATCTGAGACTCCCTTTGACTCACTGTGCTGGGCACCGTGACTGACCGTGTCCGAGCTCCCGGACTGGGATCTGAGACTCCCCTTGACTCACTGTGCTGGGCACCGTGACTGACCGTGTCCGAGCTCCCGGACTGGGATCTGAGACTCCCCCTGTCTCACTGTGCTGGGCACCGGGACTGACCGTGTCCGAGCTCCCGGACTGGGATCTGAGACTCCCCCTGTCTCACTGTGCTGGGCACCGTGACTGACCGTGTCCGAGCTCCGGACTGGGATCTGAGACTCCCCCTGTCTCACTGTGCTGGGCACCGTGACTGACTGTGGACAATCATATCAAGCTTCCTGAGTTTGTGTCTGTGCTAAACACAAAGACAATACAGCAGGCGGGTCAGCCTGGTAGCTCTGGCTGCGGGGAAACACTGCTAAAGACAGGGTAAGGCGGGACAATAATTCTGTGAACATTCAAGTCAGCTCAAAGTGAGTGTGTACAAACATGGAGTGAGCAGCCCAGAGGGACAGACCATGAGCTGGATGGGTGTCCCTGAGAACAGTGTCCTTGCAGCAGCTTTGCAAAGAGAGTTGTCAGTGCACCCTGAGCTGCAGCATGGAAGTGCAGAAGCGTACAGTCAGTGGGTCAGAGATGTGCTGGGATGGCATGGTGAAGATGGCATGTGTCAGATGTCAGTATTGGTGGGTGTGGAGTACATGCAGCTTCTGTTCATGCAGTTTCTTTTGAGACGTTGATGTCCAGGATAGAAGTCTGCAGGAGCGAGCAGCAAGATGGAGTCACCAGGTACCAGGTCTGACTTTCATGTCAAATTCTCTATATTTAGTTTCCCCACAGTGGGGGAGGATATGAAGCTGCAGGTTGATGGCGGGGTGGGGTGGGGGGGGGATCCACAATAATGTGCCTTTCGATCATCAGTAATCATTCAGTGAGCATCTCGTCACTCCCGCTCTCAAATCTTGTCTTAATGAACAGTTCAGTACAGGAACAGGCCCTTCAGCCCAGCAAGCCCACACTGACACATGATGCCTTTCAAAATTTGAAACAAAAGTTTTTTGCTCCAACACCCTCCATGTCATTCTGTTCCCTACTTACTCATATTTGTGCCAAGATCCCTCTTAAACCTTGCTATATTGGCTTCTTCCCCTCTATCAGTGCATTCCAGGCACTTTCACATTCTGTCCAAAAGCAAAAAAAAACCTTACCGATCACATCTCCTGAACTTTCTCCCTTTTACCTAAAACCTACGGTCCTGAGTAATTGATATTTCTACTCTGGGTGTGGGATGTGGGGGTGGGGTGGTGGTGGTGGGGGCAAGCCTCTAACTGTCCTTTTATCTATACCTCTGATAATTTTGTAAATATCTATCAGGTAGCCCCATAGGTGCAAACAAACCATGTGTGTTCAATTTCTCCTTTTGGCTAATACCCTCCAAACCAGACAACATGCTGGTAAAACTTTTCCGTACCCTCTCCAACACTTCAACATCGTGTGGCAACCAGGACTGTACCCAACATTCTAAATGTGCCCGAACTAAGTTTCTCTACAGCTGCAATATGACCTGTTAATTTTCATACTGCATGCTCCGATGCCTGTCTGCAAGTTTGCCGTCAGTCTTCTTGATCACCCTATCCACCCGTGTTACCACTTTCAGGGAACGGTGGAGTTGTACACTTTGATCACTTCGGATGTTGATGCAATCAGTAGTTTTTCCATCCACTTTATACTTCTCTCCTGCATTAGACATTCTAAAATGCATCACATCACAATTGTCCAAATAAAGTTACATCGGTATTCTCTCTGTCCAAGTCTGCAGCTGACCTATATCCTGCTGTATTATCTGGCAATCATCCTCACAATCTGCATCTCCGCCAATCTATTTTAAATCTCCATCACAAAAACACTGTTCCACCACTACTCTGCCTTCTATGACCAAGCAGTTCTCTATCTTACTATCCATCTTACTAACTGACCGCTGATCCCATTTCACTTCACCTTCTGTATGAGCCTGCCATAAGGAACCATATCGAAGGCCTTGCTAAGGTCCAAACGGCCAACATCCAGCCCCATGCCCTCATCAATCAATTTTGTCACTTCCTCGAAACATTCAATCAAGTTTGTGATACATGATCTTCCCCATACAACTGAGTTGCCTGTTGCTAGTAAGTCCATACTAGAGTACTATTGGAGCTGCACTCATTCAGGCAAGTGATTATTCTATCATATTCCTGACTTGAACCTTGGAGAGTAGATTAGATTCCTTACAGTGTGGAAACAGGTCCTTTGGCCCAACCAGTCCACATCAACCCTCCGGAGAGTAACCCACCCACACCCATTTCCCTATGACTAAAACAATTCGCAATTTAATGTGGTCAATACACCTGACCTGCACATCTTTGGACTGTGCTAGAAAACCCAGGCAGACACGGGGGAAAGGTGCACACTCCACACAGTTAATTACCCAAGACCAGAATCGAACTGAGGACCTTGGTGCTGTGAGGGAGCAGTGCTAAACACTGAGCCACCATGTCGGTCTTGATAGCACCCGTAGACTGGGAGGTATATTGGGCCGTGACGGTTACTGTACTGTGGGAGGTATGTCGGGGTGTGACAGTTACTGTACAGTGGGGGGTATGTCGGGGTGTGATGGTTACTGTACAGTGGGAGGTATGTCGGGGAGTGATGGTTACTGTACAGTGGGAGGTATGTCGGGGAGTGATGGTTACTGTACAGTGGGTGGTATGTCGGGGAGTGATGGTTACTGTACAGTGGGTGGTATGTCGGGGAGTGATGGTTACTGTACAGTGGGAGGTATGTCGGGCCGTGATGGTTACTGTACAGTGGGAGGTATGTCGGGCCGTGACTGTTACTGTATAGTTGGAGGTATGTCGGGCCGTGATGGTTACTGTACAGTGCGGGGTATGTCGGGGTATGATGGTTACTGTACAGAGGGAGGTATGTCTGGCCGTGTTGGTTACTGTACAGTGGAGGTATGTCGGGGTGTGATGGTTACTGTACAGAGGGAGGTATGTCTGGCCGTGTTGGTTACTGTACAGTGGAGGTATGTCGGGGTGTGATGGTTACTGTACAGTGGGAGGTATGTCTGGCCGTGTTGGTTACTGTACAGTGGGAGGTATGTCGGGGTTTGATGGTTACTGTACAGTGCGGGGTATGTCGGACCGTGATGGTTACTGTACAGTGGGAGGTATGTCGGGGTGTGATGGTTACTGTACAGTGCGGGGTATGTCGGACCGTGATGGTTACTGTACAGTGGGAGGTATGTCGGGGTGTGATGGTTACTGGGCAATGGGAGGTATGTCGGACCGTGATGGTTACTGTACAGTGGGAGGTATGTCTGGGTGTGATAGTGAATGTACAGTGGGAGGTATGTCGGAGTGTGATGGTTACTGTACAGTGGGAGGTATGTCGGACCGTGACAGTTACTGTACAGTGGGAGGTATGTCGGGGTGTGATGGTTACTGTACAGTGGGAGGTATGTCGGGGTGTGATGGTTACTGTACAGTGGGAGGTATGTCGGGGTGTGATGGTTACTGTACAGTGGGAGGTATGTCGGACCGTGACAGTTACTGTACAGTGGGAGGTATGTCGGGGTGTGATGGTTACTGTACAGTGGGAGGTATGTCGGGGTGTGATGGTTACTGTACAGTGGGAGGTATGTCGAACCGTGACAGTTACTGTACAGTGGGAGGTATGTCGGACCGTGATGGTTACTGTACAGTGGGAGGTATGTCGGACCGTGATGGTTACTGTACAGTGGGAGGTAAGTCGGGGTGTGATGGTTACTGTACAGTGGGAGGTATGTCGGGCCGTGATGGTTACTGTACAGTGGGAGGTATGTCGGGGTGTGATGGTTACTGTACAGTGGGAGGTATGTCGGGCCGTGATGGTTACTGTACAGTGGGAGGTATGTCGGGCTGTGAAGTCCCAGACTGTATGCGCTGTACGGAGTATGATTCTGCTGCTGCTGATGGCCCTCTGCACCTCATGGCTGCATCATCATTAATTATTCAATCTGTTTACAGTCTGTCCCATTCAGTACTCAAGGGGCTACATATCATAGTGAGGAGGGTCTGCAAAATGTGAAGGTACCCCTATGCTCCCCATTGTGCAGTGACCATTCTTACTGATATTTGAGATGGAGGGGTGTATCTGCAGCAGGCAGATCAGTCATGATGTGATCAATTATATGTTTCCCTTTTATTGATTCCACCATACCTGCTGCAGAGCAGTCTAGCAACCACAGGATCCAGCACTATCATTAGATTTGGTTCCTTTCAGGATGGGAACAGGCCCTTCAGCTCAATCAGTCCACACCGACCTTCCAAAGAGCCACGCACGCATCTCTGACTAATGCACTGAACACTATGGGCAGTTTAACATGGCCAATTTAACTGATATGCATATCTTTGGACTGTGGGAGGAAACACACGCAGACAGAGGGAGAATTTGCAAACTCCACACAGGCATTTGCCCGAGGCTGGAATTGAACCTGGGACCCTGATGCTGTGAGGCAGCAGTGCTAACCACTGAGCCACCACGCCACCCTATATTGACTATATACCAATGAGCAGTCCCCCTCTGCCTGGCTGTGTCCTGTCAGTGGGACAGAACCTACCAGAGAGGGTGGTGATGTTGCCTGGGACATAGTCCTGTTCACAGAATCCTGCTTTACAGACAATATCTGACTGTTGCTTGATTAGTCCATGGGAAATATATACCTGGTCTCTTTCACATTTTCTGTAATGAAGAGTTAATATCACTTTATTTCTTACATATTTTAAAATAAACCAACCATCATTATTTTTCAGTTGAAAACAATTGAAGTGAACAATAATTGAAATACCAGAGCGCACACTTAACTATTACACAATTCAGTAACTATAGTAAACAGCCGATTCATGTACAGATCAGTGAACACACCATCTTGTAGGGAGCAAAGCTGTTGAAATGTCTTTGATGAAAAGCCTGAATTCAGATACAGTGTTATTGGGTCTCACCAGGACCTCCAAAACACTGGCCATCTCCAAAATCTGACAAAGAGCGTCCAAACTGGAGCTGGGCAGTTACTCACACACTCCCTCAGAATAGACTGGTTAGAGGTCCACCTGAACAACAGGGAGATGTGTGTGGTTCAGACTGGTCAATGGACTAGCACATGGCACTGGTCCAGATACAGTTCAATATTTATAACAATGACCTATAAACAGCCATATCTTGCAAGTATATCTCTTCTTGCGTGCCACCTAAACTCTGTAATTCTGCACCTTGGACCTGATCCTGAATGAAGGTGTTATAAAGGTGATGGGCTCCTGCAGCACATGGCATCTTACATTGAATCCCTCATAAACCATATCCAGTGTATGTTAGCCCCACAATGTCAGTGTCTAAACAGAATTGTGCAGCTCCATTGATGGCCAGCGTGATCCCAGCCCAACAACCTTGTGTGTGACTTGAGCTGGAAATCTCTGTGTAAATGTTTGCACCATTGTTCTAAACATTAACAGCAAAGTCTCTTTACTAAAGGTCCGATATCCTTTCATAATACCAACTTATAGTTTGTCCAACAAGCACAAAATCCACCCATTTATTCAGTACACTGTTATAACAACAATATGATGAAAACTCACAGTAAGCAGTATTGAAATGATGAGTCTCAGTGCCACACCCAGGAACAAATGATAATTAAGTACAAGAACTTTGAAAATATACAATTGTTTTCCCTTGTATTAATATTGTTAACTAATAGTCGATTCTCCTGCTCCTCAGATGCTGTCTGAACGTCTGAGTTTTTTTTCAGAATCACACTTTTTGACTCTGATCTCCAGCATCTACAGTCCTCACTTTCTCTCTGCTAATATTCCCTCATAATAATTTTCGTGGCAATAATATCACTGTGTGTTTAAACACGTTCCAGTCAGATATGAGTACGTTTTCAGTTGCTTCTGTCTATCTCAAAGCTCAGTAATGTGGGATGAGAATGCCAGTGTTTGTATGATGCTCGGTATGTAGGCCATGCCTCTGAGAGACTGACAGATTGTTTCAAACAGCATATCCCTTCAGCTGTTCACAACATGCAAGGTCCTGCCTGGACCAACCAGCCTGAGCTCACAAAACCCAAAACACAGTGTCCAGTATTGAACAGGTCGAGTAAAAATTTTTGTGTTAATTTATTCATGAAATGTGATTGGGACGGCATTTATTGATAGACAGGGAACTTAAAACAGTGACACTGAAGGAATGGCAATATACTTCCCAATCAGGATGGTGGGTGGCTTGGAACAGAACGCGAACATGGTGGGGGGTCCCGTGTATCTGCTTCCCTTGTCCTTCTCGATGGTCGGGGGTTCAGAGGTACGTTGTAAGGAGCCTTGGTAATTTTCTGCAGAGCACTGAGTAGATGGCAGGTATTGCTGCTACTGATCGTCAGTGGATGAGGGGTGAAGCTGCACTCACACAGGCAAATGGAAGTATTTAGTCACACACACATTCAACATGTGTCTTCGCAATAGGTGACAGGCTTTCGGAAATTTTGAGGTGAGTTATTCCTGCAGAATTTCTAGTCCCTGACATATTCTTGTAGCCAATGAAGTTATGTGCGTCAAAAAGTGGCGCTGGAAAATCGAAACAGGTCAGGCAGCATCTGAGGTACAGGAGAAGTCAATGTTTTAGCATAAGCCCTTCACAGGAATAGGTAATGAAATCAATGGTCAGTCCAGTTCAGGTTAACGATAATCCCCGCGATATTGTTTGATGTGTGTTCAGTGATAGTGGTGGAATTGAACGTTAGAGGATGTGGTTCAATTTTCCATTGATATCAGTAATCGTTGTCTGGCACATGTGTAATGGAAATGGGATTGTCACTGTTAAGCACAAACCTGCATATCTCCAGGTTCTGTTACATTTGGAAAAGGACTGCTTCAGTATCTGAGTAAATCATGAATGGTGTTGAATACTGTCCAATTATTGGCAAAGATCCTCACTTGTGATTTTACAGTCATTTATGAAGCAGCTGAAAATTATAGGGCCTAGGGCAGAGAGCACTCTTATAGCTCACTAATACTGTCCCTCTCTATCTGAGCTAGGAAGCTTGCTTCTAGTTCCACCTGCTCCAAAGGTGTTTACCAACATATCTGAATGGAATGATATTACAATATCTATCACACAGAGCTGCGTGAGGATTTGGTTAGCTCAATCAGTTGGATGGTTGGTTTATAATGCAGATTAATGCCAACAGTGTGGGTTCAATTCCTTGGGTGACTAAAGGACTGTCCTACTTAATCTCTCCCTTCCTTGAGGTATAATGACTGTCCAGTTAAACTACCGCCAGTTGTCTCTATCATCCTGTAGGGGTGTGGTGTCCTACCTTTACATTTCTGATCTACAGGCTTACCCAGAAACCCCGTCCCTGGGGAACTGCGGTGAAGCTGAGATGGCTGCTCTCCAGCCACCTTCCTTTGTACCAGGTGTAACTTCTGCCAGTGCAGACGATTCCTATTTGCTCCAGGTTTGCTGTTCATCCTGGATATGACATTTGGTCAAATACAGTTATGATCATGTAAAAAGTGCAGTAACTGTCACCTCACCTCTCGAATTCAGTTATTGTCTCTTGTTGTACATCATTAAACCAAGGCTTCAATGAGCCCAAGGGATGAGAGCCCAAACTGAGCTTTAGCGAGCAGGTTAGGACTGAGGAAGTGCTGCTTGATCCCACTGTAGATGACATCTGCCATCCCTTTATTAATGACAGGGATTAGAGCAATGGGGTAGTCACTGATTGTCCGATGTTTTGTCTGTGTGTCTACAGAACACACCCGGATAGTTTCCAACTTTGTCAGGTAGGTCCCAGTGCTGTATCCCAGCAGGAACAGCCGGAATGGAATGTTATCAAGGCCCACAGCCTTTGCATTCTCCAATCCCTCCAGCTGTTTGTAGATACCACACAAAGTGAGTCGGATTAGCTGAAGACTGCCATCTGGAGGAGACTAAAATAGATCATCCCATCGATATTTCTGTCTGAACATTGCTATGAATGTTTTGGCCTTAGATTTCTATTGTTGTGCTAAGCCCTTCCATCATTCAGGAAGGTGGTATTGGTGGATTCTTCTCCTCCAGTGTTCTGTGTGATTGTCCACCACCACTCACCCGGATTGTAGAGATTAGGTCTGATTCACTGGTTGGAACTGTGTATCATTTGCTATTTATACCATGTGATGAGTAAGTAGCCCAATTTAGTAACTTCATCTCATTCTGAGGTGTATTTGGTGCTACTATAGTCAGGCCTTCCTGTTTTCTCCATTTAACAAGGCTGTATCCCTGGCTTGACGGCCAGGATAACGTGAAGTATATGCCAGGCAGTGATAGTGAAAAGTATACTGGAGTACAATTCTGCTGCTATTGGTAATGACCCGAACCACCTCACACAGGCCAGTGCAAAATTCCAAAATCTATTGGGAATCTGCCCGTTGAGCACAGTGATGGTGTCACATATACACAGGGGGTCTTCACAATGTAAAAGTGGAAAATGTCTCCATAAATATTGTGTGCGGTAGTTCACCGTTCCCAATATGGTCATTGAACAATGTGTCTGCAGCCGGTAAGTTGGTGATGGTGAGGTCAAGGGTGTTTCTCCCTATCAGTCGTTCCCCCTGACCCGGTGCAGACGCAGTGAAGCAGTTGTGCCCTTTTGAACTCGACCACCTCTATCAACAACGCTGCTGCTGAGCTCCTCTTGGTGGTGGTTTTGAAATGGCCCACACAGTATACATCCGCCAGCTCTGTCAGTCTCTGTGCTTGCTTCCTCCAAGTGTTGTTCAATGTAGAGGGACACTGAGGCAGGGGAGTCAGCAGGAGGTTTCTGTGTCAGTGTTTGATCAGACACCGTGAGGCTGAGGGAGGGGAGTCAGCAGGAGGTTTCCGTGTCAGTGTTTGATCTGACACCGTGAGGCTGAGGGAGGGGAGTCAGCAGGAGGTTTCCGTGTCAGTGTTTGATCTGACCCCGTGAGGCTGAGGGAGGGGAGTCAGCAGGAGGTTTCCGTGTCAGTGTTTGATCTGACACTGTGAGGCTGAGGGTGGGGGGTGTCAGCAGGAGGTTTCCGTGTCAGTGTTTGATCTGACCCCGTGAGGCTGAGGGAGGGGAGTCAGCAGGAGGTTTCCGTGTCAGTGTTTGATCTGACACCGTGAGGCTGAGGGAGGGGAGTCAGCAGGAGGTTTCTGTGTCAGTGTTTGATCTGACCCCGTGAGGCTGAGGGAGGGGAGTCAGCAGGTGGTTTCCGTGTCAGTGTTTGATCTGACCCCGTGAGGCTGAGGGAGGGGAGTCAGCAGGAGGTTTCCGTGTCAGTGTTTGATCTGACACCGTGAGGCTGAGGGAGGGGAGTCAGCAGGTGGTTTCCGTGTCAGTGTTTGATCTAACACAATGAGCTTCAAACCTCCTCCAAACCTACCCCCTTCGCTATCCATCTTTCCTTCCCCAAACCCTACGTTCCTCTCTATCTCTATAACCTCCTCCAAACCTCCCACCCATCCCATCGATAAAACTTTCTCCAGACCCTACTGCCTTTGCTATCTCTAAACACCCTCCATGCACTGTACCCCTATTATATCTCTCTAACTTCCTCCAAACCCGACACCCCTCCCTATCTCCTTCACCCTTTCCAAATACTGCACCCCTTCCTAGCTCTCTAAACTCCTCCAATCACTATTCCCTTCTTTATCTCTTCAACCTACTCTAGCCCCTGCACCACACTCTATTTCCTTAACCCATTCTAAACCCTGCTCTCCTCCCTATATTTCTGAACCCTCTAAACCCTATCCCTACTTACTCAACCCCACCAAACCCTTTCCCTATCTATATAGTCACATCCAATCCCTACACCCTTCCCTATCTCACTAACCTGTTTCAAACCCTATGCTACTCCGTATCTCTCTCAAACCCTGCACGCCTCCCTATCTCTCTAAACCCACTAAACCTACACATTTCCCTATCCATCTAACCCCCACCAATCCGTAACCCTTCTCTATCTCTCCAACCTCCTTCAAACCCTATACTACTCCATAACTCTCTCAAACACTGCATGCATCCCTATCCCTCTAATCCACTCCAAACCCTACACGCCTCCCTATATCTCAAAGCCCCTCCCAAATCATATACTACTCCCGATCTCTCTCAACCCGCTCATACTACCCGCTAATGTTTTATCACGCCTCATATTTACACTTCTACTTCCATTTTAAGTTTAGCCTTACACATATGGTAGTTGCCTCCATTGACCTGCTCAATTTGTACCTGCTTTAAGCTTCTCTTTCCGATTTAATTCCCTTCTAACTGCAGCAACTGACTCCATAATGACTAATAATGCATCACCACCTCCTCGTTTACCCATCTCCTGATCTGCCTATAGTTCTTGCACCGCAGAATATTGAGTTGTCAGCCCTGACCTCCCTCAAGCACATCTCTGTAATGGCAAAAATGTCACAATTCCACGTGTCACCGCGTTCCCTTATCACATCTGTCTATCCGATAACATACCCAACATTAAGGGAAAGCACATCCACCCTCGAATATATCACCTGGAATACTCTGTACTTCGGAGTTCTTCAGTCATTGACTGCTCGTTATCAAGCTGCCTAATTCATGAAACAAAACTGTAACTCTGGGACTGAATGAATATTTGTTGAATAGTAATTTCGTTTTCAGTAAATGTATTTATCAAATGCAACTTTCCAGAACTGAACAGTCAGCTCTAAATACAGCTGATTAATTGCCTGCTCAGTGTGCAGAGGGGACAGCCCTTTGTAATGGAGAAAGTGAGACCTGGAGATGCTGGTGATCAGAGACAAAAAGTGTGGCGCTGGAAAAGCACAAAATATCAGGTGACATTTGAGGAGCAGGAGAGTCAAAGCTTTGGGCATCAGCCTTTCATCGGGAAGGCATTGGTGCCTTCCCATGTTTTCCATTCCATGATTAACAGGTTATAGGGAACCATATGTGTTCAGGAAAGCAGCACTGTATAGAGCCCTGAAATGGAAAGCAGTTAATCAGATAGTTGGACAGTGAGGAGACATGGTGAGGTGAAGTACAGACTGATTGAAATACAAACATAGGGATAGATAAATCTCCTAGGCGAGACAGGATCCACCCTGGCTTACTACAGGAAGACAGCGAAGAGATTACTGCACCTTTGGAGATGATCTTTGCGTCCTCACTCTCCATTGGAGTAGTGCCAGATGATTGGAGGGAGGCAAATGTTACTCCCTTGTTCAGGAAGTGGAATAAAGTTAATCCAGAGAATTACAGATCAGTCAGTATACATCAGCATTTTGCAAAGTTTTGGAGAGGATTCTGAGAGACAGAATTTATGATTACTTGTAAATCATAGTTTGGTTAGAAATAGTCAGCATGGCTTTGTGAGGGGCAGGTCATGCCTCACAAACCTTACTGAATTCTTTGAGGATGAGATCAAACACATTGAAGAAGCGAGAGTAGTGGATGTGGAGTACATGGTTTTTAATCAGGCGTTTGGTAAATTTCCCCAAGGTAGGTTCATTCAGAAAGTAAGGACGCATCAGATACAGGGAAACCGGCCTGTCTTGATGCAGAATGGACTGGTCCATAGAAGACAGAGGGGGATGGTAAATGGCAAGTATTCAGTCTGGAGCTCGGTGACCATTGGTGATCCATTGGGATCAGTTCTGGGGCCTCTGCTGTTTGTGATATTTATAAATGACTTCGATGAGGAAGAGGGAAGGTGGATTAGTAAGTTTTTCAAATTAACAAAGTATGGTGGAATTGTGGGTAGTGTGGAGGGCTATTGTAGTTTGCACAGGACATTGACAGGATGCTGAACTGGGCTGATAAGATACAGTTGGAGTTCAACCTGGAAAATTGTGAAGCGATTCAGTTTGGAAGGTCAAATTTGAATGCATAATACATGGTTAAATGTAGGATTCATACATTGTGGAATAACAGTGGGATCTGATGATCCATGTCCTAACTCCCTCAAAGTTGCCACCCAGGTTGATAAGGTTCTTAAGAAGCCGGATGATGTTTTCATTAGCATGGGGGTTGAGTTTAAGCAGTGAGGTTGTGCTGCAGCTCTATGGAACCCTGGTGAGATCACACTTAGAATGCTGTGCTGTACTGGTCACCTCATTACATGAAAGATGTAGAAGCATTGGTGAGTGTACTGAGGAAATTTATCAGGACGCTGCTTGGACTGGAGGGCAGGTCTTGCAAAGAAAATTCAGGGAACTAGGTTTTTTTCTCATTGGAACGTAAAAGAATGGAACATGACTTGATAGAGGTGGACAAGATGATTAGAGGCAGAGATAGAGTGGATAGCCAGAAACTTTCACCCAGGACGGAAATGGCTATGATGAGGGGGCAAGATTTTAAGGTAATTGGAGGAATATTTATGGGCGATGTCCGAGGTAGGTTCTTTACACAGAGAGTGTGGGTGTGTGGATAGGCACTTTAGTCTGATCTTAGAACAGGATAAAATGTCGGCAGGACTCCAAGGGCTGAAGGGCCTGTACTATGATTCCTGTTTCACCAAGCTTGCAGGTGCTCATCAATTCTTGAGTGTGTGAGGGAGTGATGTGTGTGAGATCAGGAAGCTTTGACGAGGTGTTAGGTCAAAACTTACATTTACGGTGTGCATTATTACAGTCACCTGAGTGCCAGTACAATATGTGTAGGTCACCACACACCAAACAGAATCCGCCAAGTTCAGTTTTAACGTGCTTCTTGGCCTGCCATTTGCTGCTGTTTTCTTCAGATGTATTCTGTTTGGTGAACCACGTATTAATCTCTGGCCATCCACAGAGATGTAAAATTTCATTTTGATACTGGTGATAATGAAAGTGACATTTATTGGGTATGGTTTCAGAGGTTTCTTTGTGAGACTCAAGATAGTGCATCAGACTGTCAACTTTTTAACGTCTTTTCCCAGCATCCGGTCCAGGGTGCAGATGTATGGAGTCTGGGAGGTAGGCCAGGTGTCAGCACCATCAGTAAGTTGTGCGGTGTGATTCTGACACTGCATGTCGACACATCTGCCCACTGGGCCAGGCTCTGACTGAAGATGGTTTTTTAAAACCTGGTGGCTGGTCAGCCATTGATATCTAATTTGGACATTATTTGTCGCTACATTGAGACCCGTAATAGTCTGTTAGCGAGCTCCCACCTTTCCCAGGGTGGATTCCAAATTATTTGTTGTGAAGAAATGTTTGACTGACTGCCCTGACCCAGGTTAGAAACTCTTTGCACAGATTTAGGAGCAGGTCAGTGTGTCACTCAGCATCACAGGCAACTGAATTCCAGTAACACTGTAAATGATTCCAAATCTTTTGGAAGCCATGTTTATCGTAGCTCATTGCAAGGTGTTGAGTTTACTGACCCGAACAATAATCAGCTGTGAGCTATGTTTCGTGAATTGGGCAAAAATGAGATATGAAGTATAATTATTCAACTGAACTATAATCTCTGAAAACAATTAGGTCGATTATATATTTATGGGAGTAAAGTATAAACTCCTATCAATTTTTTGTAACGCAAAAATAAAGAATGCACATTTTATTTTGTATCGAATAAAGAACATGGCACCTAACTGTTGTGATCAGAATTATATATTCAATGTCAGGATTCAAAACAATGCATTGCCACTCCAACATTTTGAAAATGGTCGGCTTCTGAATGATTACATGTTCAGAGAGAGTAAACGATTGGACAATCAAATAGAATTAGCATTCATATACATTTATATATAATCAATCAGTTAAATTTCTCAGTGAAATGTACGAGCTTCAGCTAATAGCCAGCAATTTAGAAATAGCAATAATTCAACATGCACTGTGAATGATTACATTATCAAATTTTAGCGAACAATAATTTGAAAACTTCCGATTTTTAGAAAGAATGTTACTTAATATGAAATGTGGACAGTGAAAAAAAAAGGACATATTTTGGCGTGAGGGAAAAGTCAGACCCTTTCAAAGAGATTTGTGCCAAAGCAATGAGATATTTGTTTTCGTTATCAGAACATAACATTTAAAATATTCATGTTCTGAGAAATAAATAGACTACATAATGAGACTGACCTTGCAATATTTGCATTTTAAATGTTTATCCTGCACCAAGTAATCAGATATTTACGAGCACTTAAAACGGAAAATAATCCGATACTGACTTTTATTTGCATCAGACACATGATAGAGTACAAGCCTTTAAAGTACAGGAGGAGGCCATTGGCCACTGTGTGTGCACCAGCTCCAGTAATGTTTCCCAAGCACCTTCCATTTGCCAGCCCTATCTCTGTAGCCCATTAAATTTATAATTTCCAAATATATATCCAATTCTTTATTGAATCGTCATCTACAACTCTCCCAGGCAGTCTAATCCAAATCCTAACAACTCTCTCAATAAAGAAGTATTTATGTATCTCAGTCCCAGCTTTTTTGCTGACCATTTTGAAATTAGAACTCCTTGATGCTGTAATGCCAACAAACGGAAACAGAGTTTTCCTGTTTTACTCTGCAACTTTCTTCAAACTTTACAAGTTCACATCTCTGTCTGTTCTGCTCCAGGAAGAATAAGCCTTGCAAGAACTGTAACAAACACTACGTCGGAAAAACAGGCAGAAAATGAGCCACCTGGATGCATGAACTAGCCAGAAAAAAGACATGACCCACTATCACTAGGTCCTTACATATGGATGAGGAAATATATCATTTTGACTGGGTCGGTACATCCATCTAGGACCAGCCAAACAGAGACACGCACGAGAATTCCTAGAAGCATGGAAATCCAACCGGAACTCTATCAACAAACACATCGATTTTGATTCCATCTAACACTCTCTGAGGAAAAGGACCAGGCATGAAATCACCAATACTGGAAATTACATCACTGACTCAAAGAAACCTAAACACTTAAAAATCAAGTGGGACATAAAACTAGAATTTCACCGGAGACTCACTGATAATGTTCACTAGGATAGTGATGAACCATCGGAAAATGAACTCTCCAACTCAAACTGACATTCAGAAGAAATGCAATTTCTCTCGTCCTTTCTTTAACTAAATCCTTCATTCCAGTTATCATTCTGATTATTTATAAAGTTATTGGTATTCTTCTGCAAAGTAATATGGAGTCTGTCTGATTGTGTGTGTGTGTGTGAGAGAGAGAGACAGAACAATCCTCAGTAATCTCTGAATTACTCCCCGTGCCATATGGAAAAGAGGTAAGGATTAGGACGGCGGTATAGTTTAACATGTTGTTAAAAAAGCTAGTTCAGGGTTGATGGTTTCAAATTTTTGGATTATTGGGAATTCTTCCAGGACAGGTGGGACTTGTACAAAAAAGACAGACTGCATCTTAACTGGAGGAGCAACAACATCCTTTTGGGGAGCTTTGCTAGTGCATGTCGAATGGATTTAAACTAATAAACCAGGAGTTTGGTAACCAAAGCAGCGGGTCAGAAACTGAGTAGAAGGTTGAGATGAATAGCACATCAGGCATGGCCAGTCTAATGACCATGCTGAGGGAAGGAATCCTATCAGTTCACATTGTGAGATGGAAGTTGGAATAAATGATAGAGATGAGGCTCAGATTTATCAGGGATTCACAAATGAGGATGGAGAGTGTGGGGGATGTGAGGGATTGAGGTGTGAGAGATCAGGAAGACAGTGCACAAGAAAATATTAAAGGGGAAATATTGAAGGGATGGAGTGGCGTGGGGAATTCTATGATAAATAACTGGCAGCAAAACACACGAAAACTTGCTTTTTATCAAAATGAATATCTGGGAGGTATTTTATTATGCTTCAGAGAAATAGCACCCTCATAGCTAGAAGTCTGCATGATACTGAAGGAAAATCTGTGTCCATGACATTGCTGTAGCTATAATAATGGCGGTAAACAGCTGGAAAAATGCTCGTGCTGTTGTTAGACAATGCTTGCACGGAGTATGTGAATTACTCTGGATGTTCCCAGAGATGGCTTGGATGCTGTAGGTGGAGAAAGGGCTGAAACTCCATGAGACGATTCTGGTTTGTGATCTCGCCACTTACTGAGTTCAGTCAAAGGAACAAACCAGCAACTGCCATTGCTTATTGCTTCAGAATATATCAGAGCATTCATGGCTGCCAATGCATAAACGAATTAAAGGCCTATCACATCTGTGCCAGAATGTGCACATCCAAAGGCTTTGTAAATGTTTGTGAGGTTACCTCCCTCAACGACCCTCCTGGACAATGCATTCCAGATTCGTACCACCCTCTCAGTACGAAACACATTCCACAAATCCTCTCTCAAATCCCTGCCTTTCACTTCAAAAATGCGTTCCTTTGTTTTTGACCCTTTGACTAAGAGAAACAGCTTCTGTTTATTCATCTTCTCCATACCCCTATACTCCAGTATACCTGTAGCAGATTCCCTCCTCAACCTTCCCTGCTGCAAAGAAAAAACGAGCAAATTTAGCCCTCCCCATTCATAGTTTGAGTACTCACCTTTCTTATTACTTCTGACGTGCATCATCCCACATTTATTAGTGTTACATTTCATCGGCCATTGATCTGGCTATCTGAATAATCTATTTATATTCTCTTGATTGTGAGCCACTCAGCTCAGTTTTGTGTCATCCACAATATTGGTCAGCATTCCACTGCCCCCCCCCGCCCATTTTCCACATGCTCACCATCGTCATTTATGAATATCACAAACAAACCGTGATTTCCTTCCTGTTTCCCAGACGTTCTTCAGAGGAAGATTTGAGAATTCCAGTCTCTGTTTTTTTCTTATTTTGGTCAATTTACAGAGTGATTTGGTTAACATTTATGAGGAAGCCAGAAATAACAGTTTTGACACAGAGTTGAATTCACCTTTTACACTTTGCATGTTTTATGCTTGTGAATAATTTAGGAGGAACTAGGGTTTGGCATCTTGCGCTGGAACATTAACCTTTTGGAGGCACTGCAATAGCCAGAGCTGGAGACATTTTTCATCTGCAGGATGGACACAGACTAATTCATTGTTTGTTTAAATCAGCGAGTGTGATGAGGATAAATACTCAATTAAATTCTATGTTATGGACAAACTGAAGGAGATCAAATCATATTCTCATGTCTACCTTGAATTGGAAGCAAATACATACTGTAAAGAACAATCAAAAATGTTGAAACACCACACAAGACAAGAAAAAAAAATATCCTCTGCACTTGATACAGAAAGATAGAGTACATGTATCATCTTAACAAGAATCAAGTGATAGAAAAAAAAGAACATGAAATCTTTTCTTAATTTTGAATGGAAACCTGATCTCGATTTTCCTGAACTGCTTTTCGCAGCAGAGAGCGGCGGGAGCTGGGCGGAAGTTCAGACGGAGCGCAAAGCTGGTCGGGTAGGTAAGTGATTGTTATTAGAATGGGTGTGTTCTAAACCCCAGGTCCTACAAAGTAGGGTCTCCCTCCCTCCCTCATTCTCTAACCTTAATTAAGAGTCCACAGATTTGCCATAGGAAGAGGGTCTAAGGAAGTTTAGATGGAAGAGTGAGGCTTCAGCTCAGGAATCTTGATAAGGAGGTTGAGTAAAGAGATTACACCACAGTTGAAAGGAAGTTTGAGGGGGATCTGCCTCTGGAGGTAGTATGGGCTGAAGTCAGAAATAGGAAAGGTGCAGTCACCTTGTTGGGTGTTTATTATAGGCCCCCCAAATAGCAGCAGAGATGTGGAGAAACAGATTGGGAAACAGATTTTGGAAAGGTGCAGAAGCCACAGGGTCGTAGTCATGGGCGACTTCAACTTCCCAAATATTGATTGGAAGCTCTTTAGATCAAGTAGATTGGATGGGGCGGTGTTTGTGCAGTGTGTCCAGGAAGCTTTTCTAACGTAGTATGTAGATTGTCCAACCAGGGTAGGCCATATTGGATTTGGTACTCGGTAATGAACCGGGACAAGTGGTGGGCTTGTTAGTGGGTGAACATTTTGGTGATGGTGACCACAATTCTGTGACTTTCACCTTGGTTATGGAGAGAGATAGGTGCGCACAACAAGGAAGATTTTACAATTGGGGGAAGGGAAACTACGATGCTGTAAGACAGGATTTGAGGAGCATACGTTGGGAGCATAGGCTGTCAGGGAAGGATGTGGTGGAAATGTGGAACTTTTTCAAGGAGCAGATACGACGTGTCCTTGATATGTATGTACCGATCAGGCAGGAAAGAAATGGTCGTGTGAGGGAGCCTTGGTTGACGAGGGAGGTTGAATGTCGAGTCAAGAGGAAGAAGGAGGCTTACATAAGGTTGAGGAAACAGGGTTCAGACAGAGCAGTGGAGGGATACAGGATAGCCAGAAGGGACCTGAAGAAAGGGATTAGGAGAGCTAAGAGAGGGCATGAAAAATCCTTGGCGGATAGGATCAAGGATAACCCCAAGGCATTCTATGCGTATGTGAGAAACCTGAGAATGACGAGAACGAGGGTAGGTCCGATCAAGGACAGTAGTGGGAGACTGTGTATTGAGTCGGAAGAGATAGGAGAGGTCTTGAACAAGTACTTCTCTTCAGTATTTACGAACGAGAGGGACCGTATTGTTGAAGAGGAGAGTGTGAAACGGACTGATAAGCTCGAAGAGATACCTGTTAGGAAGGAAGATGTGTTGGACATTTTGAACAACTTGAGGATAGACAAGTCCCCCGGGCCTGACGGGATATATCCTAGGATTATGTGGGAAGCAAGAGAGGAAATTGCAGTTCCGTTGGCAATGATCTTCTCGTCTTCACTGGCAACGGGGGTGGTACCAGGGGACTGGAGAGTAGCGAATGTTGTGCCCCTGTTCAAAAAAGGGAATAGGGATAACCCCGGGAATTACAGGCCAGTTAGTCTTACCTCTGTGGTCGGCAAAGTAATGGAAAGGGTACTGAGGGATAGGATTTACGAGTATCTGGAAAGACACTGCTTGATTAGGGACAGCCAGCACGGATTTGTGAAGGGTAGGTCTTGCCTTACAAGTCTTATTGAATTCTTCGAGGAGGTGACCAAGCATGTGGATGAGGGTAGAGCAGTGGATGTAGTGTACATGGATTTTAGTAAGGCATTTGATAAAGTTCCCCATGGTAGGCTTATGCGGAAAGTCAGGAGGCATGGGATAGAAGGAAATTTGGCCAGTTGGATAGAAAACTGGCTAACCGGTCGAAGTCAGAGAGTGGTGGTAGATGGTAAATATTCAGCCTGGAGCCCAGTTACAAGTGGAGTTCCGTAGGGATCAGTTCTGGGTCCTCTGCTGTTTGTAATTTTTATTAATGACTTAGATGAGGGAGTCGAAGGGTGGGTCAGTAAATTTGCAGATGATACAAAGATAGGTGGAGTTGTGGACAGTGAGGAGGGCTGTTGTCGGCTGCAGAGGGACTTAGATATGATGCTGAGCTGGGCTGAGGAGTGGCAGATGGAGTTCAACCCTGCCAAGTGTGAGGTTGTCCATTTTGGAAGAACAAATAAGAATGCGGAATACAGGGTTAATGGTAGGGTTCTTGGTCAGGTGGAGGAACAGAGGGATCTTGGAGTCTATGTACATAGATCTTTGAAGGTTGCCACTCAGGTGGATAGAGTTTGTAAGAAGGCCTATGGAGTATTATCGTTCATTAGCAGAGGGATTGAATTCAACAGTCGCGAAGTGATGTTGCAGATGTACAGGACTTTGGTTAGGCCACAGTTGGAGTACTGTGTGCAGTTCTGGTCGCCTCACTTTAGGAAAGATGTGGAAGCTTTGGAGAGGGTGCAGAGAAGATTTACCAGGATGTTGCCTGGAATGGAGAGTAGGTCGTACAAGGATAGGTTGAGAGTTCTCGGCCTTTTCTCGTTGGAACGGCGAAGGATGAGGGGTGACTTGATAGAGGTTTATCAGATGATCAGAGGAATAGATAGAGTAGACAGTCAGAAACTTTTTCCCCGGGTACAACAGAGTGTTACAAGGGGACATAAATTTAAGGTGAAGGGTGGAAAGTATAGGGGAGATGTCAGGGGTGGGTTCTTTACCCAGAGAGTGGTGGGGGCATGGAATGCGCTGCCCGTGGGAGTGGTAGAGTCAGAATCATTGGCGACCTTTAAGCGGCATTTGGATAGGTACATGGATGGGTGCTTAATCTAGGATAGAAGTTCGGCACAACATCGTGGGCCGAAGGGCATGTTCTGTGCTGTATTGTTCTATGTTCTATGTTCTATGTTCTATGTTGAAGAGGGTGAAGACATGACTGCTCAGCTGGTTCAGTGCGCTACGTGTTTGATGTGGCAAGTCAACGACTCTGGTGTGTCTGGCTCGTATATGTGTGGAAAGTGTGCGCACATTCAGCAATTGACCGAGCATATTGCAGCACTGACGAAAGAACTCGAAGACCTTAGGCTCATCCGAGAGAACGAGATCTTTCTGGACAAGACCTTCAGTGGTGTTATTACACCAATCATGCCAGAAGAGAGCAGAAGAGTGCAGACGATGAGGAAGGCAGAGAGGAGACAGGTGCAAGAGACGCCGGGAGAAGTACCTGTCAGGAACAAGTTGAAGCTTTTGGAAACAGTAGAGTCTGATGACACTACCAGTTCGCAAGGCGGCCATTTTGTCAATCAAAAGTTGCCGCAGAAGCAGAGCGGAAGAGTCGGACATCGCATAGAGCCGTGGTAATGGGGGACTCCATCGTGAGAGGAACTGACCGGGGTTTTTGTGGCAGCAGACGGGATTTAAGGATGGTGTGTTGCTTTCCTGGTGCTAGAGTGAAAGACATCGTGGACAGAGTGCAGGACATCCTCAAGGACGAGGGTGAAGAGCCCGAGGTGGTGGTACACGTCGGCACAAATGATGTCGGGAAGAAGAGGAGGAACATACTACAGCGGGACTTCGCAGAACTAGGAAGAAGGCTAAAAAGCAGGACGTCCAAGGTGGTTATCTCCAGTTTGCTTCCAGTTCCTCGGGCTAGTGTGGCCAGAAACCGGGAGATAATGGACTTGAACGTGTGGTTGGGGAACTGGGGCAGGAAGCAAGGTTTCAAGTTCTTGGATCACTGGGGTATATTTTATGGTAACCATAAATTCTACAAGAGAGACGGCTTGCACATTAATAGAACAGGGATCAGCATTCTGGCAGGCAGGTTTTCTGCTGCAACACCGCTACATTTAAACTGAGTAGCGGGGGGGAGGGGACAAGTTGGATGTTTAAAAAGGAAATTGAAGGGGTAGTTAGAACAAGAGAAGTCAAGAAAGACAACTGTATCAAGGAGGCAGAAAACTGGAAAAGGCATCATGCTGTAAAGTTGAGTGAAATAAGGGTTGAGGGGAAGGGTGAGAGCAGTAACAAATTAAAAATTCTATATATGAATGCACGAAGCATTAGACACAAGGTGGATGAGCTTGAGGCTCTTTTGGAAATTGGCAGATACGAATATTGTGGGGATAACTGAGACGTGGCTTCATGGGGACAGGGCCTGGGAAATGAATATTCAAGGCGACACGTGCTATCGTCAGGACAGACTGACGGGCAGAGGGGGTGGGGTGGCCTTGTTGGTAAGGGAGGATATTCAGTCCCTTGCGCGGGGGGGTGTAGAGTCAGTGTGGATAGAGCTTCGAAACACTAAGGGTAAAAAGACCCTCATGGGAGTCATATACAGGCCCCCAAACAGTAGTCTGGATGTTGGAGGTAAGTTGAATCAGGAGCTGAAATTGGCTTGTCGCAAATATGTTACTACAGTTGTTATGGGGGATTTTAACATGCAGGTAGACTGGGACAATCAGGATGTTATCGGGCCTCAAGAAAGAGACTTTGTCGACTGCCTCAGAGATGGATTTTTAGAGCAGCTGGTGCTGGAGCCTACCAGGGATAAGGCGATTCTGGATCTGGTATTGTGTAACGAACCAGAATTGGTCAGTGACCTCGAAGTGAAGGAGCCATTGGGAAGTAGTGACCATAATACAATAAGCTTCAATCTGCAATTTGAGAGGGAGTGGGTACAATCTGAAGTGACAATATTTCAGTTGAATAAAGGGAAATATGGAGCTATGAGGGAGCAACTGGCCAAAGTTCAATGGTTCAATACCTTAACAGGGAAGACTGTGGAGGAACAATGGCGGATATTTCTGTGTATAATGCAGAAGTTGCAGGATCAGTTCATTCCTAAAAGGAAGAAAGATCCCAGGAGGAGACATGGGCGGCCGTGGCTGACGAGGGAAGTAAAGAAACATATAAGGTTAAAAGAGAAAATGTATAACTTAGCGAAGATAAGTGGGAAAACGGAGGACTGGGAAGCATTTAAAGAACAACAGAGGATTAGTAAGAAGGAAATACGCAGAGAAAAAATGAGGTACGAAGGTAAACTGGCCAATAATATAAAGGAGGATAGCAAAAGCTTTTTTAGGTATGTCCAAGGCAAAAAAATGGTTAGGACAAAAATTGGGCCCTTGAAGACAGAAGCAGGGGAATATATTACTGGGAACGAAGAAATGGCAGAGGAATTAAATGGGTACTTCAGATCTGTGTTCACTGGGGAAGACACAACCAATCTCCCTGAGGTAACAGTGGCTGAAGGACCTGAACTTAAGGGAATTTCTATTTGCCAGGATTTGGTGTTGGAGAGACTGTTAGGTCTGAAGGTTGATAAGTCTCCGTGACCTGATGGCCTGCATCCCAGGGTACTGAAGGAGGTGGCTCGGGAAATCGTGGATGCGCTGGTGATTATTTTCCAGAGTTCAATAGAATCGGGGTCGGTTCCTGAGGATTGGAGGGCGGCTAATGTTGTGCCACTTTTTAAGAAGGGTGGGCGGGAGAAAGCAGGAAATTATAGACCAGTTAGTCTGACCTCAGTGGTGGGAAAGATGCTGGAGTCTATTATAAAGGATGAAATTCCAGCACATCTGGATAATAGTAACAGGATAGGACAGAGTCAGCATGGATTTATGAAGGGGAAATCATGCTTAACTAAACTTCCTGAATTTTTTGAGGATGTAACTCGGAAGATGGACGAGGGAGATCCAGTGGATGCAGTGTACCTGGACTTTCAGAAAGCTTTGATAAAGTCCCACACAAGAGGTTCGTGAGTAAAATTAGGGCGCACGGGATTGGGGGCAAAGTACTAGATTGGATAGAGAATTGGTTGGCAAATAGGAAGCAAAGGGTAGTGATTAACGGCTCCATTTCGGAATGGCAGGCAGTGACCAGTGGGGTACCGCAGGGATCCGTGCTGGGACCGCGGCTTTTTACAATATATGTAAATGATATAGAAGATGGTATCAGCAATAACATTAGCAAATTTGCTGATGACACAAAGCTAGGTGGTAGGGTGAAATGTGATGAGGATGTTTGGAGATTACAGGGTGACCTGGACAAGTTAGGTGAGTGGGCAGATGCATGGCAGATGCAGTTTAATGTGGATAAATGTCTGGTTATCCACTTTGGTGGCAAGAACAGGAAGGCAGATTACTACCTCAATGGTATCAAATTAGGTAAAGGGGCTGTTCAGAGAGATCTGGGTGTTCTTGTCCACCAGTCAATGAAGGCAAGCATGCAGGTACAGCAGGTCGTGAAGAAGGCTAATAGCATGCTGGCCTTCATAACAAGAGGGATTGAGTATAGAAGCAAAGAGGTGCTTCTGCAGCTGTACAGGGCCCTGGTGAGACCACACCTGGAGTACTGTGTACAGTTCTGGTCTCCAAATTTGAGGAAAGACATTCTGACTATTGAGGGAGTGCAGCGTAGGTTCACGAGGTCAATTCCTGGAATGGCAGGATTGCCTTACACGGAAAGACTGAAGCGACTGGGCTTTTATACCCTTGAGTTTAGAAGACTGAGAGGGGATCTGATTGAAACGTATAGGATTATGAAAGGACTGGACACTCTGGCAGGAGGGAACATATTTCCGCTGATGGGGGAGTGCCGAACCAGAGGACACAACTTAAAAATACGGGGTAGACCATTTAGGACAGAGATGAGGAGAAACTACTTCACCCAGAGAGTGGTGGCTGTGTGCAATGCTCTGCCCCAGAGGGCAGTGGAGGCCCAGTCTCTGGATTCATTTAAGAAAGAATTGGATAGAGCTCTTAAAGATAGTGGAGTCAAGGGGTATGGAGATAAGGCTGGAACAGCATACTGATTGGGAATGATCAGCCATGATCATATTGAATGGCGGTGCAGGCTCGAAGGGCAGAATGGCCTACTCCTGCATCTATTGTCTATTGTCTATTGTGATGTTTTCGCATCCAATCCCGCTACCCCAAAAACAAGATTTTCCTTGTCACTAAAACTTCATACGTCATTCTTCCTCCTTCCTCCAACTCTTTCCTCACACTCCTTCTTCCCTTGCACTACCCCTTCTGCTGCTACATGCTTTTCCACTCATGATTTCCCTTTACACCCTCCTTCTGTCACTCCCACTGTAAGTTATACCAATTCCCCAATTGCTCCCACTTCATCTGGCCATCGCATTCCCGTTTTGCTTTCCAACTGGGATGATGGGAGCCGCTGGCTTCTGTTCTGCTATTGATCATCAGTGAATGTTGAGATTGGGATGATCAATGTCCAATCGGAACAGACAATAGTGTGTGTCTGTCACTGTCTGATGCACCGTGAACAGGATGGTTTTGTTCCCCATGGTCCAGAGTGGAATATCTTTCTGTCTCTGTGTCACAGTGCATAACCAAACAGCCTCATCACAAAGAGGATGAACCTTTCCTCAAAGTCAGAAGTCCATGCATCATTTTTCCCTTAAACATTGTGAGTACAGTGAGCACGTTGTTCAAACAAGTCGTGTTTTACACTTTTGCTTTTTATTATTTTAACTGTTTACCTCTTTTGAGGTGAGATCAGAGTTACTCCCCTTGCATCAAAGTAGTATTTGATTCATGTGGGATCACGGACCCTGAGTAAACAGGGGTCAATGGGAATCGGAGGAAATTCTGTCCTGGTAATTTCCTCACTGAACGATGACACCTTCCCCAGAGCTTTTGAGAATGACAAATAAACTCTGCCCTTGCTAATACCTTCCAAAACCATGGATGACTTTGTCCTGTTCATAACATCAACATTTATTATGTTTTCACAGTTTTGTCTAAAATCTCAGAAAAGTAAGACTTTGCTGATTTAGTGTCACACTCCAATGAAATCAGGGCATTACAATAAGATTACGTTAATTTTCATTCAGTTACTTCCTGAGGACTGATCATGTGATTGCAGTGCCAGTGATATCAACATTTTATCTGTGCAAAAGCATCACATCTCATTGGCTCAAGGCTGCACCACTTCCCAATTCTAAGTCTTTCTCCGCTCATTGGCCATGCTCATCAGATGTATGAGGCACACAAGATGCAAGAACACATAGATGTCTATGACCACTTGGAACCTGCCTCCCCACCCGTGCCCTACACTCTGACTGCATCCCCTCCCCCAAATGCACCTCCTGTTGTATCTTCACCTTCCCTCCCACCCTTCCACACTCTGATGTTGAATGTTCTGTACTTAACAATGGTCTCAGCATTATCCCGCTGTGCCCCGACTTTAATGAATTTCGGGTACGGCATGACGTTGAACTCTTCTTCCACCATCTTCTCCTCGGTACCCACTTCTTTGGGCAAAGATTCTGTTCCCTGTTCCACAGACTCTTCGCCGAGCTCCAATACTCTTCCTCCACCTGGACTTCTCCCTCTGCTGTTTGCTTGAACTCAATCTGTTCATTGAGAATGTTCGATGTGACATTGATTGTCTTAATTTATCTGCATCCCCTCACCCAATCCAACAAATCACCCTCTGAACAGGCTGTACGCCGTGTGCTTTGATCCAAACCTGACTTTGTTATTCAGCCTGTGCTGGCAAGGGTGATGCTGCTGTAGTCTGGTGGACTGACCTCTACATTGCAGAGACTGAGGGCCAGCTCTCAGTTATCTCCTCATATCACCTGCTGGACCCGACCATGACCCGACCATGGCACATCAGGCCATTGTATCAACTATGATAATTGACCACATTTCATCTGGTCATTCCCACCGTGCTTGCCCCCACCTAACGGTCCCCAAGCTGATGGTCCTCTGATAGCAGAGCTCACTTCTATCTCCTCCTGAAAATCCACAAACAGAACTGCCCGGGCAGACCCATTGCTTCAGCCTACTCCTGCCACACAGAGGGGGTGCATGGATACACACGTGGGCTCCAATCATACCTGTTTCTTCAAGGGGTACATAGACAATTCCCTCTATGTTTAGCCACTAACAATCTCCATTGACAGCTGTCCAGCCCCTTCTGCATATCAACCAACATTTTCCTAGCTCCCATCAGTTCTGATGAAGCGTCACTGAACCTGAAACGTTAAATGTTATTTCTCTTCACGGATGCTGCCAGACCTACTGAGCTTTAGAAGCAACTTCTGTTTTTGTTTCAACATTTTCATGGCACGTTTTCACAATCCAATACGTCATCAATATTTAGAGCCTTGTCAAACATAGGAACTTTGTAATTTTTCATTTAATGTCTATAACAAATTACTCGAGATCCAAGTGAGACAGGGGCTTTGCTGTTAACGTTCAGATCAGACAATTTGCCGCAGTTCAGAAAGAAAAAGAAATCGAAAGAGCTGGAGCAAAACTCAACATTTTGGCAGAATTTGAGCAGAGATGCATAGAATTAACCTTTGACTTTTCAGAAATGTCACATCATAATCAATATGTTAACTCTGTTTCTCTCTGCAGATACTTCTTCATGTTTTTATTTCGTTTCTCCACCATTTTCCGTTTGTATCTCATGTTTGCATATCATTATATCTCATGTTTCTTGACAGGTCCATATGCTGACCTTGGCTATATTTGGACACTGTGGTCCTATTACAGTTGGTGTGTCTGTGACACGTGTATTAAGGCCGAAATCTGTTTCTTGTATAAGATTCAAAGAGAAACAAAAACATGTTTCTGAATATCCTGTAAATCTCAGAAAACCACTGTATTAAAACACTTTTCATTGCAACTGAACTCCATGATATAATAAGCATCGATTTTTGTTGATGGAACAGTCTGTGTCCTTTATTGAACAAGCTTGTCTTGCACGCCCACCCCCCCCCCCCCCCACCCCCAATAGGCTTTCAATACATATCACAGATTTATTACAGCAAAGGTTGAGGAAACTCAGCCCATTGTCTCTTCCAGCTTAGAATGAGCTGTATCTCTACTGTTATTCTGTAGACTGGCAACTGAAAGCATTGTATTCTTGCGATATGGTAACTGCTCTGCCCAGGACCATAAGAAACTACAGGTGGTTGTGTGCACAGCACAGACCATCACGGAAGGCAACCTTCCATCCATTTATACTTCTTATTGTCACCGAAAAACTGATAACATAAAAAAATCTCTCCCAAACCGGTAATGATCTCCAACAACCTCTTCCAACAGGAAGAAGATAGAGAGGCTTGAAAACATGGACCAGCAAACTTAAGAACACTTTCTTCCCTACCGTAATTAGACTGACGAATTGACATCTCTAACTTCAAATTATACTAGTCTTGCTACTACCGATCTTGTTTTGCGCATCTCCTGTGCAACTGTAACCTTATATGCCTCACTCTGTTGAAGTACCTCATGAGCTGTGTTTTTTTGTCTACTATCACGTTCCTGCACTACTCACAAAACAAAGCTTTCCATTGTACATTTGACTAAAATAAATCAAATCAAATCAAATAAAACACGCGGACTACAGTGGCTCACGGTCTTCTCAAGAGCAGCTAGAAAAGTGAAGTAATGCTGGCCCAGCCAGTGATAACCATATCCCATTAACGAATGTAAGAAGATGACCACCGTTCAGGGCAGAGAGACAGGGAGATAAAATCACTTTAAATATTACCTTAGACATATACAGGTTTCCCTTTATAGAACAAGCCTGTCTCCCCCCCTCCATAGGCTTTCAATACATATCACACAATTATTACAGCAAAGGCTGCGGAAGCTCAACCCATTGTCTCTTCCAGCTTAGAATGAGCTGTATCTCTTACTGTTATTCTGTATACTGGCAATTGAAAGCATTCTATTCGTGTGACATGGTAACTGCTCTGCGATTTTAAGTACAGTGTTCCTTTCATAAGCCGATGTGGTGTAAAGTGAAGAAGCATTCATTTGAATGGGAAAAATTTCGGCAATCTTCGTAAAAGTGAAAATCCTCTTTGGATTTGTTTTGATTAGCGAAAACAGGTCCTAATGTAGGTTATTTGGAAAGGGAAGCGAGGAAAAGCGAACTTTTGAAAAGCAGGATTTACATGGGCATGTCATCAGCGAACTTGCAGCTGCCGTTGTTTGGAATTTGGCAACACAGCCACGTGTGGACAGGGAGTACAGTAGGGGGCTGAGGACACAGCCGTGTGTGTACAGGGAGCACAATAGGGGGACTGAGGGACACAGCCGTGTGTGTACAGGGAGTACAGTAGGGGGCTGAGGACACAGCCGCGTGTGGACAGGGAGTACAGTAGGGGACTGAGGACACAGCCGTGTGTGTACAGGGAGTACAGTAGGGGGCTGAGGGACACAGCCGTGTGTGGACAGGGAGTACAGTAGGGGGCTGAGGGACACAGCCGTGTGTGCACAGGGAGTACATAGGGGGCTGAGGGACACAGCCGTGTGTGGACAGGGAGTACAGTAGGGGGCTGAGGGAAACAGCCGTGTGTGTACAGGGAGAACAGTAGGTGGCTGAGGGACACAGCCGTGTGTGTACAGGGAGTACAGTAGGGGTCTGAGGTACACAGCCGTGTGTGTACAGGGAGTACAGTAGGGGTCTGAGGGACACAGCCGTGTGTGTACAGGGAGTACAGTAGGGAGCTGAGGGACACAGCCGTGTGTGTACAGAGAGTACCGTAGGGGGCTGAGGACACAGCCGTGTGTGTACAGGGAGTACAGTAGGGGGCTGAGGACACAGCCGTGTGTGTACAGGGAGTACAGTAGGGCGCTGAGGGACACAGCCGTGTGTGTACAGGGAGTACCGTAGGGGGCTGAGGGACACAGCCGTGTGTGTACAGGGAGTACAGTAGGGGGCTGAGGGACACAGCCGTGTGTGTACAGGGAGTACAGTAGGGGTCTGAGGGACACAGCCGTGTGGGTACAGGGAGTACAGTAGGGAGCGGAGGGACACAGCCGTGTGTGTACAGGGAGTACAGTAGGGAGCTGAGGGACGCAGCCGTGTGTGTACAGGGAGTACAGTAGGGGGCTGAGGACACAGCCATGTGTGTACAGGGAGTACAGTAGGGCGCTGAGGGACACAGCCGTGTGTGTACAGGGAGTACCGTAGGGGGCTGAGGGACACAGCCATTTGTGTACAGGGAGTACAGTAGGGGGCTGAGGTCACAGCCGTGTGTGGACAGAGAGTACAGTAGGGGACTGAGGGACACAGCCGTGGGTGTACAGGGAGTACAGTAGGGGACTGAGGACACAGCCGTGTGTGTACAGGGAGTACAGTAGGGGGCTGAGGGACACAGCCGTGTGTGTACAGGGAGTACAGTAGGGGACTGAGGACACAGCCGTGTGTGTACAGGGAGTACATTAGGGGGCTGAGGACACAGCCGTGTGTGTACAAGGAGTACCGTAGGGGGCTGAGGACACATCTGTGTGTGTAAAGGGAGTACAGTAGGGGGCTGAGGGACACAGCTGTTTGTGGACAGGGAGTACCGTAGGGGACTGAGGGACACAGCCGTGTGTGGACAGGGAGTACAGTAGGGGGCTGAGGGACACAGCCGTGTGTGGACAGGGAGTACAGTAGGGGGCTGAGGGACACAGCCGTGTGTGTACAAGGAGTACCGTAGGGGGCTGAGGACACATCTGCGTGTGTACAGGGAGTACAGTAGGGGGCTGAGGACACAGCCGTGTGTGGACAGGGTGTACAGTAGGGGACTGAGGACACAGCCGTGTGTGTGCAGGGAGTACAGTAGGGGGCTGAGGACACAGCCGTGTGTGGACAGGGAGTACAGTAGGGAGCTGAGGACACAGCCGTGTGTGTACAGGGAGTACAGTAGGTGACTGAGGACACAGCCGTTTGTGTACAGGGAGTACAATAGGTGGCTGAGGACACAGCCGTGTGTGTACAGGGATTACAGTAGGGGGCTGAGGACACAGCTGTGTGTGTACAGGGAGTACAGTAGGGGGCTGAGGGACACAGCCGTGTGTGGACAGGGAGTACAGTACAGTAGGGGGCTGAGGGACACAGCTGTGTGTATACAGGGAGTACAGTAGGGGGCTGAGGGACAGTGCCATGTGTGTACAGGGAGTACAGTAAGGGGCTGAGGGATGCAGCCGTGTGTGTACAGGGGGTACATTAAGGGGCTGAGGACACATGCTCCAGGAGCTCCAGTGTTGAGTGTTATTGTGGTGGAGGTGCAGATTCCAACCTTCACTAATTCTGGTATGTCGGTCAGAAACCAGGGAGATCCAGTTGCAGAGGGTGGAGCCATGACTAAGGTCACATAATTTTGAGTTCAGTCTGGAGGGGATAATGATGTTTAAGGTGGAGGTCAATGAGCAGGAGTCTGGTGTAGGTGTCTTTGGTGTCCAGATGTCCTAAGGATGAGTTCAGGGCTCGGGACATGGCATCTGGTGTGGACCCGTTACATCAATCGGTATATTATAGGGGATCAAGTCAAGCTGGGAGATTGGAGGTGATGTGGGCCATAACCAGCCTTTTAAATCACTCCATGTTTATTGAGGTGAGAGCCACTGGGCGGGAATCATTAAGTCATTAAAACATGAGCTTTCTCACTTACAAGGTTGATGTTAGTCTTCCTGATGTAGGTTGAGACTTCAGCTTGTGGGAGTGAATGGCTGAAATTGTATGTGAATACCTCTTCCAGTTGGTCCTCCCAGGATCTGAGTGCTCAGCCGGGAACACTATCCAGGCCTGTTGCTTTCCATGACTTGACCTGCAGGAAGACTGATCATGCCTGCAGCGGTGACAGCGGGCACAGGTACATCCGAGGGTGTCGGGGCAGGTTTCAGCCTGGCAGTCACACAGTCATTCATCGCAGACATCTCCTCGCTGACCTCCCTCCATCGTCATCAATACACAGTGACATGGTTGGTGTGAGCACCACTCATTTAGTGTTGAGACGGAGTGACATCAATAGACTGGGATTGTGCGCCACAATGATGTAAACTCACACCAAAAGGGGGTAGGGTGTGCTTCTACTGAGAGTCAGTGGTGCAGGGAGTGAAGACTTTACAGGTGTAATTAATGTCAAGCCACTGCTTCAACCTGAATGGAGTCAAGCACCGAGAGTGTTGTGCCTTGTATATGGTGGGCGGTCCTTAGGGAGCCAGGAAATATATTATATAAGAACAATCTGAACAAAGGACTTGAGGGCAGCTTTGCGAAGTTTGCAGATGATATTGAGGAAGTGGGGAAGCTGGAGAAAAGCTTGAACAGTTTAGGACTGTGGGAAAAAACGTGGCTGATGGAACGCAATATGGGAACATGTGAGAATATACACTTTGGTAGGCGGAATAGAGTAGACACTATGTTCCATTAGGATCTATTAAATCTGAAGCACAAAAGGATTTTGAAGCACTCATCCTCTCTTATGGTTAACGTGCATGTTCAGTTGGCAGTTAGGAAAGCAAAAGCAATGTTCGCATTCATTTCAAGAGAGCAAGAATGCAAGACGGGAGACATACTGCTGAGAATGTAATGGGCAATGGACAGACGGCATTTAGCCAATTGTGAGCTGTTTTGGACACTATCTCTAGAGAAAGATCTGCTGGTGTTGGAGGTGATCCATCCTGGGGATGACGGCTTGTCATATGAGCGGCAGTGTGTGTACTCGATGGAATTTAGAAGAACTGTGCGGGGTGGGGAGGTGTCTGATTGAAACTAATCGATTACTGCAAAGATTAATACAGTCAGTGTGTATTTCCACTTTTCATAGAGACAATGACAAAATGGCAAAGTATCAGAGTTAAGGAATGGGCTGAATGGCCTAAATCTATTTGGTATATCTCATGCCATTAAGGGCATAGGGTCTATTGTTCAGTATAGACTTGTAAGTCTCTGACCTGCTCTTGTAACCCTTGTATTTGTATGTCGATTTGACTTCACGTTCTGTTCAATGGTAACCCCTGTGATATGGACGGTGGGAGGATTCAGTGTCAGCCAGTATTCCATTAATATTTTGAATATGACCAGCTGTCAGTGAGTCTCATCGGGCGGGAGTGCATTCTCTCTACGATGATTGTCATATTCGAAGGATTGATCCTGTTACGCCAGTATTGTTGATTTAAACAAAACAGGTGCAATTTATCACAGCACTCAGCAACAATATGTCATCGAATACTGAACACCCTTTAATAACAGAAAAGTCTAAAATGTTCAATATTAGAAACACTGCTTTGCTATTCGTGTTCAAATCAGATAACCTGTCCCATCAAGATGCTCAACTTGGAACTATTCTTAAAAAAAAATTTTTTTTTTGGATGTGGGCATCGCTGGATGTGCCCAGCATTTCTTGCCCGTCCCTAGTTGCCCTTGAGAAGTTGGCGCCTTCTCAAACTGCTGCAATCTACCTGCTGTGCGGTGACCCACTAGTGATTAAAGAGGGAATTCCAATGTTTTCACGCAGCAACAGTGAAGGAACGGCAATACATTTCCAAACCAGGATGTTGACTGGTTTGGAGGGGAATTTGAAGGTGGTGGTGTTCCCAAAAGTCTACTTCCCTTGTCATTCCAGATGGAAGTGTTCGTGAGATTGGAAGGATCTACCTGAGGATATTTGGGGAATTTCTCCATTGTGTCTTGTAGATAGTACGCACTGCTGTTCCTGAGTGACCGTGGTGAAGGGAGTGAATGCTTGTGGATGTGGTACAAATCAAACGGGCTGCTTTATCCTGGATGGTGTCAAGCTTCTTTAGTGTTGTTGGGGCTGCACCACTCAGACAAGTGAGGATATTCCATCTCATTCCTGACTTGTGCCTTGTAGATGATGGACATGCTTTGGGTAGTCAGGAGGTGAGTTTCTCCTGCAGTATTCCTAGCCTCTGATCTGCTGTTATATTTATGTGGCGAGTCCAGTTGAGTTTCTGGTCAATGATACCCCCCAGGATATTGATAGTGTGGGAGTTTAGTGATGATGATGATGCTGCTGAATACAAAGTGGTTGTATTGTTTCTTAATAATGACAGTCATTATCTGAATTTATGCGAACAAATGTTACTTGCCACTTGCCAGCCCAAGCCTGGATATTGCCCAGATATTGTTGCTTTGGGTATGGACTGCTTCCGTATCTGAGCATTTGCGAATGGTGTTGAACATTGTGCAGTCATTGTCGAATATCCCCACTTCTGACCTTATGATGGAAGGAAGGACGTTGTTGAAACAGCTGAAGATGTTTGTACCTAGGACATTATCCTAACGGACTACTGCAGAGATGTTCTGGAGCTGAGATAACTGACCTCCAACAATAATGACCATCTTCCTATCTCTCAGGTATGACTCCAATAATGGAGTGTTGGCCCGCGATACTGTTTTTGCTTGGTGTTCTTGATGTCACGTTTGGCAGAATGCAGCCTTGATGTCAAGGACTGGAATTCGGTTCCTTTTCCCATGTTTGCACCAATGCTGTGAGGAGTTCAGGAGCTGAGTGACCCTTGCAAAAACCAAATTGGGCGTCACTGAGCAGGTTATTTTTGAGCAAGTGCTGCTTGATAGCACTGTTAATGACATCTTCCGTTATTTTACTGATGATGGAGAGTAGACTGATTAGGCGGTATTTGGACGGGTCTAATTTGTCCTGCCTTTTATGTATAGTACATACTTGAGCAGTTTTTCCCCATTGTCAGTTTGTAAACATACTGGAACAGCTTGGCTCGGAGAGCGGTTGGTTCTGGAGTACAAATCTTCAGGACAATTGTCAGCATCTTATTAGGGGACATAGCCTTTGCAGCATCCAGTGCCTTCAAACCTTTCTTGATATCAGTTAATCGAATTTGCTGAAGATTGTTATCTGTAATGATGGGGACCGCCGGAGGAGGCCGAAATGGATCATCCACTCAAAACTTCTGACTGAAGATTGCATCATTGAAGTTGGGGATATTTGTGGAGACTCCTACTCCAGTGAGTTGTTTAATTATCCGCCACCATTCACGATCAGATTAGCAGGACTGCAGAGCTTAAATCTGATGCATTGGTTCTGTGATCGCTACGCTCTGTCTGTCCCTAGCTGTTTATGCTATCTGGCATGCAGCTTGGAAGCTTCAGCAGATGAACATTTTATCTTTATATATTCCTGGTTCTGCTCCTGGCATGCCCTCCTGCATTCTCCACTGAACCAGGGTTAATTCTCCGGTTTGATGGTAATGGTTGAGTGCGGGACATGCTGGGCCATGACATTACAGATTGTGCTGGAGTATAGTTCTGCTGCTATTGATGGTCCACAGTGTCTTGTGGACGGTCAGTCCTGAGTTGCAGATCTGCTAAAAGTCTGTGCCATTTAGCATGGTGATAGTGCCACAGAACACAATAGAGTTTATGGAGACAATAGACTTCATCACCACAAGGACAGTGTGGTGGTCACTTTTACCGATGCTGTTATGGACATATACATCTGCAGTTGGTAGATTGGTAAGCATGGGTCAGATATGCTTTTTTACCCTCTCGTTCATTCCGTCACCACCTTCTGCAGACCCAATCTAGTAGCTATGTCCTTAGGAGCCGACCAGCATGATCAGTAGTACTGCTGCCAAACCACTCTTGACACTCGACTTTGAAATCCTCCAGCCAGAATATACTTTGTACCCTTGCCACAGTCAATGCTTTCTCCAAGTGTTGTTTAACATTGAGGAGGACTGACTCAGCTGAGGAACGACGTTACGTGGTAATCAGTGAGAGACTCCTTTGTCCATGTTTAATTTCTGTTGTTTCCATAAGGTATGATTCCGTGAGTATGACGATGTCAGGCTGTTGCTTAACTAGTCTGTAAGGCAGTTGTTCCAATGTTGGCACTAGACTTCAGATATTAGTAAGTAAGACTTTGCAGGTTCCATAGTGATATTTCTAATGTTGACTTTTCCGGTGCCCATTTCGATGCCAGGTGGTGCATCCAGTTTCACTTGTTTGAAACTTTGAAGAGTTTGATCCAACTGAATGACTCATTAGACCGTTTCAGAGGGCAATTAAGAGTCAATGACATTGCTTTGGGTCTGGAGTTGCATGTCAGCCAGACCAGGTGAGGATGGGAGATTCCTTCGTTGCAGGATATTGGTGAACCAGATGTATTTTTCTGACAATCGGCAATGATTTCATTCTCAGCAGTAGATTCTTAATTCCAGAGATATTTTTACATTATTGAATTGAATTTCCACCATCTGCAGTGGTGGGATTCAAGCTGGATCCACAGAACAGGAGCTGATTTTTCTGGATTGATAATCTATTGGTAATACCATGAGACCTACTTGGAACCACATGTTGTCCTCAGCTACAATTTCTTGTGTTACCCTGTTTTTCATTCATTGCTTATGTTATTCTGGAATCTCATCCTTCATTAAATCCTGATTGAAATACACACTCATGAACGTCTTCTCGACTGCTCGAATTTCATTCAGTCTGTTTTGTTTGAACAGACATTTCAAGGCAACTGTACACAGAGAAGAGCAGAAGAAGATAATGGGTGATTGTGCACTGTACCTGTCACCGGACCAGCATGTCTGTCCCAGAAGTATTTATTGTGGGTTAGAGAACCTCAATTATCATGGCATGGTTGGAGGGCATTCACCCATCGTGGAGTCACAAGCTCTCCAACTGCACAATTGGAGATAGAGAGAGTGTGTGAAGAGACATTGTGTGAGAGAGAAATAAACAGAGAGAAATCAAGTGAAGGGAGATAAACTGAGAGAGGATAGAAAGGGGAGTGACTGACTGAGTGAGAGAGGAAGAGGTGTTAGATGAGGGTGAAGTCAGATAGAACAGAAGACTGCATTACGATAGATAAATATGAATGGACAGAAGTTAGAAGCTTTATTTAGAAATTCCTCTGGACGGCAAGCCCTTTGTCCTGGCTCCATACCCTGTGAGCACTGTGCTGATACTGGCTGTTAGCCCAGATTATTTATTTCCAACAATATCACAGAGCTGGGTTACTGACAGCTAAACAGAACCCATTAGGTCAATAGATTGGTTCCATGGAGAAAGCAGAGGTTTTAAATAGACTCTGCCAAGAGCAGCACGAAATGATAACCACCACCACGCCTCCACGACCCCCCGCCCGCCCGCCCACCCACACCGATACTGCATGAGAGACTAGGCCAGAGAATCTCAGTGAGGTGAAATCACGATCTTAGCTGTGGGTCAAATAATGATCGATAAATTTTGCACACCACTTTCCTACTTATGCAATTCACATTTCAATTTATATAGCTCAATATCAGGAGTGTATTTTAACAACCTTATCTCTTTGTTCTTTGCATATATTGGTGTGTGCAGAAAATGATTTTGTTCCTGTATTTTATATTGCATAAATGCATTTCATTAATATTGTCTCTGCTAATTCTTCATCGTAGATGAATTCTTGAATCTGTTCTTCATATGAGTTATAAAGAGTAACTCCCAATTGTGGTAAATGGGGAACATCACTGTCCCTCCACCCAGTCTTATCAGCCATGTCCCCCAGTCCTCTCCATCTTCTCTCTTTTCCCCAGTGTCATAATCACAATGTAATTGAAATCCATTAAATTACACTTCATGACAGTTCCTTAACATCGATAACATCAACAGCATGACCCAAACCTGCCCTCTCTGATCATGGAATAACAATCTGCACTGTGTTTGCCATGTGCAATTCTCTGTTAACGTATCCATGGATACGTTTTCTTTTGTTGTAACCCACGTTTTTATTGGTACATTTTGCTATCAGATCATGGATGATAGATGTTTTCTCAATGTTTTACAGATATTGCAATGAATGATCAGTAGTTACGGGATTCATTTCTGTATTTATGAACAGAGAAGCATGTTTATGTTCCGTTAAACTTCTGGCATTGCTTCCATATCCAAGGCCGACTGAATGGTTACACACAATCAATCTTCCATCTTCAACATTCCTTCTTTCAGTCACACTCACATATCACACCCAGAATGCATAAATGTTCAACGTTATTTTGAATTTTAAGAAAGTAGCATTGAATTCAAAGGGGTTAACTGGAAATCTTTGTAATTATGTCAGTCTTCATGGATTGGTATGTGTCCCTAGAGAGTTTCTCTCATCTATCAATAAGGGAATGCTTTCAGTGTTTTATCCCATAGAGTGAGCGGGAGCATGTACAACAGCAATAAGAGAGATTAGCAGCTTCAGAGAGAAGGGCACGAGAGATGGAAATCTAGGAACATGAGACTGGAATGTTCCAATAATGGATAGGAGTTTATCCTTTGGTCTTTACTGGCTGTCCAAGCCTTGGATATCATTACCATCGCGGATTGAAGATGTACTGATGGTTATTCAAGCTGGTTACTATCCTATCCTTGCTATAGTTGGTGTTCCTGGTAAGTCACTCTGTCTGTTTAGTGAAAAGGTCTGAACTGATTCGATGCTCATGATATGCAGATTTTGGAAAGGTGCAAGCCAACGTTTTCAGCTCCAATCAAATTCTATTCCTTAGAAATTATAGTTAGCAAACTATTATTTACATATTACTCACCAATACGTGAGGATAAAACAGACTGTTCGCAACCTCTTTGATTCATTTTCTCCTGCAAAGTGTACATCTCCATATCCTCCCCACATACCAATCCTGTCCAGTCCCACCATTAAGACCGTCCCAGTCTCCTCCTCAGCCTCAGTTCAATTCCTGAATAAACCATCGTTTGTGCCTTTGTTAATTCCAGATACATCTGTTTCAAGTCCCTTCTAACTACGTGTCCATTACAAAATAATTGCACTTGAGATGTTTAACTTGTTCTCTGCACAAAATCTGAAAGATGGGCAGACATTGTATGGTGGGTCACGTCATTGGCTCGTATTCTAGAACCACAGAATAATAACCTGTTGATATCGGCTTGCCTTATGCCTATTAGAGAAGGCAGTGGGTCATTATTCTCTGGTCAAGTCTCTCTTTAAATGCAAACCCACGGCAATTTGTTTTACTATTTATTGTCCTGTGGAACAGCTGAAACAGCCACTCAGTTCAAGATTGGCATAACACGCTGGCCTGACCAGAGCTGCACACATCCCGTGAGGGCAGAACAAAAGGAAAGGTAGCTCCCTTCCTCTGCCTGCATCCCATATTCCAACGGCACATTTCCATTCAGGGAGGTAGCCATTCATTGTTTTAGATGGATTCTTTGTGATTGAGTCTCTTCCAAGAGCGATGCCCACCTCCATGGGCACTTCTGGTGCTTGCTTTATTGATGCTGACCTACAGATGTGAGGCTGTTTTTAAATTCTACATCAATGGCGTTGCAATGTAAATGAATAGCTTCTTGTGTCACATGAAAGAAATGCAGCCAGCTAAGTGAGGGAAAGAAATTATTGTAATCAAACCTGAGAGTGTTGTTCAGGCAGTATTTAGGGTATTGTGGGCAGATTTTCTTTTCTTTATATGGAGTAATCTCTTTACCACAGAGAGAGTGATGAGGAGTTCCACCAGATTAATCCCTGGGATTACAACACCATGAGGAGTGAGTGAAGCTTGATCTATAGCGCTCTGAGAGAATAAGAGGTTATTGCATTGAACCCTGAGAGGGATGGACAATCACTCCTGATACACTAAACAGACAATGAGAAGGTGATAAATTCCACGACTGCTATTTCATTCAGGATGCGTGATTCGGGATAGTTTAAGTGCCTGGGCGGACTACACCCACCCACCCCAACCCCGACTCCCCATTGAGAGAGACGGAGAGTTCCAAGTTTTGAATAAACTCTCCCCACATTAATACAGTACAATTGGTGTGTGATCCTGAACTGAATGTTATATTATCCACCACCTTTACAGCAGGCACAGTACATTCATTCTAAAACAATTAACTACTCCCAACAGCTTCTGACCTTCATGAGGAACATGAATCAATCTTCTCAGAGATGCAAGGTTCTTCCTTAAGTTTTAGACCAGAAGACTATAAGACATTGGAGCATAAATTAGGACAGTTAGCCCATCGAGTCTGCTCCGTCGTTCAATCATCGCTGATAGGTTTCTCAAACCCATGCTCCGACCTTCTCCCCATAACCCTTCATCCCCTGGATAATCAAAAACTATCTCCGTCTCAAATATACTCAATGACCAGCCCCCACAGCCTTCTGTGGCAATAAATTTCAAAGATTCCACCCTTCTATAGTTAAATAACTTTCTCCTTATCACTGTTCTAAAAAGTGTTCCCTTTCATCTAAGGCTGTGCTCTCGGATTCTAATCCAATGGAAACATCTTATCAGCATCCACTCTCTCCGGGTCATTCAGTATCCTGTCTATTTCAATTACATTCCCTCTCATCCTTTCAAACTTTACCAAGTATAGACCCAGAGTACTCAAACATTCCTCATGCAATAAGCTTTTCATTCCGAGGACCATTCTCATGAAAATCTTCTGAACACGCTCCAGGACCAGTACATCCTTCCTGAGGTATGGAGCTCAAAAATGAGCACAATACTCCAAATGTGATCTGACCAGAGCCGTATACAGTCAGTTCTTACGTTTAATTCTTGTCGGAGTAAATGCTCCCAATCATAATTACAATTGCCATCCTAACTACTGCCTCAACCTGCAAGCTGACCTTGAGAGAACCCTGCACTAGAACTCCCAAGTCCCTTTGCACTTCAGATTTCTGAATTTTCTCGCCATTTTGAAAATAGGCCATGCCTCTATTCTTCGTGCCAAAGTGCATGACCTCACACTTTCCAACGTTGGAATGCATCTGACGATCTCTTTACCTGTCCAAACCCTTGTTCAGCCTCTCCGCTTCCTCAATATGACCTGTCCATCTCCCTGTCTTTGTATCCTCTGCAAACCTAGCCAGAGTGCCCTCAATTCCCTCATCTAGATTCGTTAATGTAACAAGGAAAAAGTTATGATTCCAACACTGAGCATTCTGGATCACCACTTGTCACCGGCTGCCATCCTGAGAAGTACACGTTTATCTCCACTCTTTGCTTTCTGCCAGACAGACAAGCTTCTATCCATGCCATTGCCTTTCCTCGAACACCACGGACCCTTATCATACTCAGTAATCTCCTGTGTGACACCATGTCAAAGGCCTTCTTGAATTCCAGGTGGATAACGTCCATTGGCTGTGCTTGGTCGAGCCTGTTCATTTCCTCTTCACAGGATTCCAATAGATTTGTCAGGCATTAACTTCCCTTGATGAAATCATGCCGGCTTTGCCCTATTTTACCAAACAATTTCAACTGTTCAGAAATATCATCCTTCACGGTGGATTCCAGGATCTTACTTATGACAGAGGTTAAACTATTCATGGTGGGATTTTTTTTGTCTTTTTCCTTACTTCCTTGTTAAAAAGGGGAGTCACGTTAGTGGGTTTCCAGTCCTCTGGGATCGTTCCTTACTCTAGTGATTCCTGAAAGATAACCATGATCGCCTCCACTCCCTCTTCAGCTATCTCCCTTATAACACTGGGATGTAGTCCATCTGGTCAAGGTTATTTACCCATCTTCGCGCCATTACATTTTTTTTCTAGCATGTTTTCAATGGTGGGGGCCATCATACTCAGCTCTGGCCCCTCAAACACTTGAATGTTTAAGGTATTACTCGTGCCTTTCACCATGAAAGCTGATGCAAAGTAATTATTAAGTTCCTTGGCCATTTTCTCGTTCCCCCACAGCTATCTCTCCAATGTCATTTTCCAGCAATCTAATGTTCACTTTTGCTGCTCTTTTGTCCTTTATATATCGAAACAAACTGTTCCAGTCTTCCTTTATGTTACTGGCGAGCTTACCCCCATATTTAATAATCTCCCTTCTTATTTTATTTTATTTGCCCTCTGTTTTGTCTTTGTAAGCTTTCCAATCCTCAGGTTTCCCACTGCACTTTGCCACATTATATCATTTTTCTTTTGCTTTTAAGCTATACCTGACTTCCCTAGTCAGCTATAGTTGTCCCATCCTCCCTGTACAAGCCTCTTTTTCCTCAGGATAAATCTCTGCTGTATCCTGAATTACTCCAAAAATCTCCTGCCATTGCTGTTGCATTGTCTTTCCTGCTGGGCCCGACTCCCAGTCAATTCTACCCAGCTCCTCACTCATGTCTGTGTAATGGCCTTTATTCAGCTGCAATACCGTCACTTCTGATTCTAACTTCTCCACCTGAACTTGCAGAGTAAATTCAATCATATTATGATTACTGTCACTTGCAGCTCCCCTCATCTAGTCTGCCTGCACAAGCTGCTTCAAAAAGCCACCTCGTAGACATTCCACAAATTCCTTTTCTGCCAACCACTATCAATCTGAATTCCCAGTCCATCTGTATAATAAAATCTTACATGATCACTGTAACTTTGCATTTCCTGCAGATCTTTTAGCTCCTGGTGTATCTTACACCCCAGCTCCCTGCACATAACTCAAGCTGCATTTTTTTCACCTTTTTGATTCCTCAATTCTACTGACACAGATTCTACACCATCTGACATTATTTAATTTCTTATTATTGATATTGATTCAATTCCATTCTTAATACTGAGCCAACTCTATCTCTGTGCCCACTTGCCTATCTTTTCGACAGGATGAATATCCTTGAATATTCAGCTCCCAACCCTGATCCTCTTGCAGTGATGTCACTGTAATGCCCACTATGTCGTACCTACCAATTTATGGATGAGTCACAAGCTCATTTACCTGATTCCTGAGACTGCATGTATTCCGATATTATAGTTCAGTCCTGTATTACCCGTCGCTCTTCTCATTGCCATTTGTTTGTCCAGCTACTGATACCTAAATGGACCCTGACCACTGGATCATTCCCCTCCCGCTCCAAGTTCTGCAACCCAGATGATATATCTCAAACTCAAGCTCCATGTTGGCAGAACTCTTAATCCCGATCACGGAGAACAGTATCTATGCTTTTAACTATACTATCACCAATTATCCATCATTGGGCAGCATGGTGACAAAGCAATGCTGCCTCACAGTGCTAGGGACTTGGGTTCATTTTCAATCTCAGCACCCTGTCTGTGTGGACTTTGTACATTCACCCGTGTCTGCATTGGGACCGTTAACTCTTTTCTCTCTCCACAGTACGTCTCTGTTTTTGCTTCAGATTTCTACCATATGAACTATTTTTGCTTTTGTTCGATGGAGAAATGCAGCAAATGTGACAGGTTTTTGTAAAAGCAGCCGTGGTTAAATATTCTGGGCCAACAGGTACTTGTAGCCCCTCTCGACACTGCGTGAGAGGCAGGGTGGAATCTCAGTGAAGGGAATCACTGGCAGACGGGAAATCAGGATCTCAGCTCTGGGTCAAACAATGATTGATAAAGTTTGCACATCACTACGTTTGAATAAACGTATTTATTACTGAGGAAGAAAGGACCTGCTCCGATGGGACAGTCATCATCTGAACCGTGCTGGGACCAGAAAGCGAATGAATCCTAACCAGGGCTGTCAACTGAGCTTTAGACTGATTAGGAGTGTGTGTGTGTGTGTGTGTGTTGGGGGGGGGGGGGGGTTGGTGGGGGGGTGGGGATGCACTTATAGGGTTTAATTAGGAAAGCCGAAATAAAAGAGGAGGTAAGAGTACAGAACTCAGGAGATGCTATTAAAATCTCCAGCACAGACACAAATAGGATAGAGCATCTGGAAATGTTTAACATATCACACTTCAAACGCACTGCACAAATGAATGTCAATGAGAAGAGGGACGGTTAATGCAGGACTGAAGGGGTTCCAACTGAATGCATGCTGCAGAAGGAATAAGGTAAATGAGCTTGTGGCGCAGAATTAAATTGGCAGGTATGAAGCGATGGGCATCACAGAGATGTGACTACAAGGGGATCTGAATATTTAAGGATATTTATCCTATCGAAAAGATAGGAAGGTGGGCAGAGGGAGTGGGTTTACATTGTTAGTAAGAAATGAAATTAAATCAATAGTAAGAAAGGAAGTAAGGTCAGATGGTGTAGAATCTCCGTGGGTAGAATTGAGGAACCACAAAGGTGAGACAACCACAGTTGAAGTCTTGTACAGGGCTCCAAAGAGTAGTCAGGAGCTGGGGCACAAGATACCCCAGGAGATAAGAAAAATGTGTAGGAGATGCAAAGTACAGTAATCATGGATGCTTTCAGTATGCAGGGAAACTGGGATCATTAGATTGGTAGTGGTTTGCAAGGAAAGGAATTTTAGGAACGTTTATGAGATGGCTTTTTGGAACAACTTCTGGTGGAGTCCACTTCGGAACAGATGATACTGGATTTAATGACGCAGGATTCGTAAGGGTGAAGGTAAACTTCGGAAGCAATGATCAGAACATGGACGAATTTATTGTGCAATTTGAGAGAGAGGAGATAGAATCAGAGAAAACAGTATTTCAGCTGAATAAAACAACTGCAGAGGCATAAGGCAGAAGCTGGGTAGAATTAACTGGGAGAGGGGTCAAGCATGAAAGACAGAGGAACAGCAATGGCAGCAGATTCCAAGATTAATTCAGGAGACACAGCAGAGATTCTTGCCGAGGAATAGAGGCATGGTACAGGGAGGATGAGACAACCAGGGCTGATGAGGGAAGTCAGGGATTGCATACAAGCAAAAGAGCAAGCGTATAATGTGGTGAGGGACAGTGGGAAACTAGAGAATTTGGGAAACGAACAGAGGGCAAAAAAGGACAGAGAAGATTAGATATGGAGGCAAGCTAACCAGTAATAGAAAAGAGACTGTAAGAGGTTCTTTCGATCTATAAAATGCAAAAGAGAGGCAAAAGTGAATATGGACCACTGGAAAATGATGCTGGAGAAACAGTAGCGGAAAACTAAGAAATGAATGAGGAACTTTGCATCAATGTTCATGGTGGAAGACACGAGTAATCTCCCAAAAAATGAAGGGAGTGAGAGGGCAGAGCTGAGTATGGTGGGCATCAGCAAGAAGAGCATGATAGAAAACTGAATGGCCTGAATTTGGATAAATCACCTGAACTATATGGACTATACCCCAGCATTGTACGGGAGATAGCTGAAGATGTAGTGAAAGTGAAAGTGGTGATCTTTAAGGAATGACAAAAATCAGGATAGGCTGAAAAATTGCTAACGTGACACTCCACGTAATAAGGGAGTTAGGCAGAAGATGGAAAATTACAGACTGATTAGCCTAACCTTGGTTGTGGGTAACATCTTGGAATCCATCGTGAAGGATGGGATTTCTGAATACTTGGAAGTATTTAGTAAAACAGTGCAAAGTCAGCATTGTTTCATCAATGGAAGGTCATGCCTGACAAACCTGCTGGAATACTTTGAGGGAGTAACGGGCAGATTTGACCAAGGAGAACCAGTAGATGTTATCCACCTGCTTCTCTAAAATCCTTTGATAAGGTGCCACGCAGGAGGCTTTTGAGAAAGATTGGGGCCCTGGTGTTACTGGCAAGGTACTAACTTGGATAGACACATGGCTGCATGACAGAAAGCAGAAAGTGGGGATAAAAGTGTCCTTCTCAGGATGGAAGCCAGTGACAAGTGGTATTCCTCAAGACTCAGTTGGGACCACAAGATTCGCTTTGAGCATTAATGGTCTACATGAAGGAACTGAGGGCATTCTGGCTAAGTTTTCAAACAGTGCAAAGATGGAATAGAGGGATAGGTAGCATCGAAGAGGTGGTTCGGCTGCAGGAGGGTGCAGTAGCACCCTCTAGCACCCCTCTGATGTTCGCCTTCCAGACCACCAACCTCAGGATACAACGCATCATCCTCCACCATTTCTGCCACCAACAGTCAGACCACACCACCAGAGATATCCTTCCCTCCCCACCCCTATCAGCATTCTGCAGAGACCTTTCCCTTCACGACTCCCTCGTTAGGTTCACGCGTCCCCCCTCCCACACCTCAACAAGCCACCTTCCACTCCCCGCACCTTCCCTTGCCATTGCAAGAGGTATGAAACATGTGCCAACAACTTCTTCCTCATCTCCATCCAAGGCCGCAAGGGATCCTTCCACCTCAGACAGAAAATATCCTGTGCATCCCAACACCTCATCTACTCTCTCCATTGCTCCTGGTCTCCTCTACACTGGGGAGACAGGACATCAACTTGCAGAACAGTTCAGAGAACACTCTCCGTCACACACCCAACAACCCCACTTCCCTGTGGATGAATACTTCGCCTCCCCTTACCACTCCTCCAAAGACATGCAAGTGCTTGGCCTCCTCCACTGCCGCATTCTAGCCACTAGACGTCTGGAGGAAGAGCGCATCGTCTTCCACCTTGGAACCCTTCACTCACATGGTATACAGCGCAATGTCACCATTTTCCTCATCTCCCCTCGCTCCACCTTATCCCAGATCTAACCCTCCAACTGAGCACCACCCGTTGAACTGTCCTACGTGTCTATCTTCCTTCCCATCTATCAACTCCACTTTCCACTCTCACCACTCACCTCAATTTAGCCATCGCCTTCCAAGCTACCTTCCTCCCAGCCCCTTCCATTCATCTATCAACCTCCTTCTGCCAACCCACTTCATTCCTGACAAAGGCTTTATGACAGAAACGTCGAATATCCTGTTCCTCAGAGTCTGCCTGACTGGCTGTGCTTTTCTAGCAGCACACTTTTTGACTCTGATCTCCAGCATCTATGGTCCTCACGTTCTTCTGCTGAAGGATTTGCACAGGTTAGGGGAGTGAGCAAAGAAGTGGCAGGTGGAGTATAACGTGGTGTGATGTTATGCAATTTGCCAGGAAAAAATAAAGGCATGGACTATCTTCTAAATAGCGAGCAAGTTCAGAAGACTTGGTGGTGGGGGGGATCAGTGGGAGGGTTCTAGTCCAAGGATCTTGAAAGGTAAACCTGCAGGTTGTCAGCAGTTGGGAAGGCAAATAAAATGGTTCCATTCATTTCAAAAGGCTTTGAATATAAATGCAGGAATGTAATTCTGAGGCTCTATAAGATTTTGGTCAGACTACATGTGCATTATTGTGCTGGATCTGGAACATTTTCCGATGAGATTCACGAAAGTGGTCCCAGAAATGAAAAGCTTAACATATGAAGAACATCTGAGGGTTCTGGTCTATATTTGATAGAGTTCAGAAGGATTTTAGGAGGTCTAATTGAAACTTACAGAATATTGAATGACCTGGACAGGGTGGATTTTGGGAAGATATTTCCAATGGAGGGGAGATTAGGACCCGAAGGGACAGAGTAAAGAGAAGACCTTTTCAAACACAGATAAAGACGAACCTCTTCAGCCAGAGAGTGGTGAAACTAGGGAATTCACTCCTACAGAAGGTTGTCGAGGCCAGGTAATAGAGTATATTTAAGACAGATAGGTTCTTGATTGTAAAGGGGATGAAGGGTTACAGATAGAAAGCGGATGAATGGGGTTGAGAAGCTTAACAGCCATCATTGAATGGCGGAGCTCAATGGGCTGAAAGGCCAAATTTCTGCTCCAATGTCTTCTGGTTGTATGGTTAATATTGGCTCTCCTCATTCCTCATTGTAGATGTATCCTGGAATTTGATCTTCTTATGCTTTATAAAGAGTAACATCCCAATACTGATGACTGGGAAATATCTTGTTCCCTCCCTCCAGTCTCTGCAGCCATGTCCCCAATATCATAATCACACTCAAATTGAAAACCAGTGCATGGTACTTAATCACAGATGGATGACATCGACAACATTAACAGCATGACCCTCACCTGCCCTCTCTGATCCTCGACTAACCATCTGAATTGTGTGTCGCATCATATTCTCTGTTAACATATCCATGCCATTTGTCTGTTATAACTCATGTTGTCGTAGGCACATTTGCCTGTCAGATTATGGACTAGAAAGGTTCTCTCCATATTTTACTGACATTATAATCACTGATCAGTAGTTACAGACTGAATGTTTCCATTTATAAATGGAGAAACTTGTTTATCCTGACAATCCTTTGACATTGCTCCCATATCCAAGGCAGATTGAATGATTACACTTAATCAATCTACCATCTCCAATATTCCTTCCCTCAGTCACCCCCAATATATCCTAAGCTAAATGAGTAAATTTTAAACATTCTTTTGAATTTTGATAAAATCAATATTGAACTCAAAGGGCTTAAATGAAGCAATTTGTTCAGTGAATGTAATTAGCGTCCACCTCCATGGAGTCTAATTATCACATTGGAGAGTTTCCATCTATGAAAGATAATGGACTGTATTCAATGTGTTATCCCATAGTTTGAGTAGAAACATCACTGACAGCACTAACAGGGATCAGCAGCTCGAGAGAGAGGGGGAGTAGAGATCAGAATCTGAGAACATGAGGCAGGAGTGTTAAAATAATTGTTCATAATCTGAGGACCATGGATTGGAATGTCCCAAAAATGTATCAGAATCTGAGAACATTAGACTGGAATGTTCCAACAATGGATCAGAATCTGAGAACATTAGAATGAAATGCTCCAACAAGGACAGGACTTTATCATTGAGTCTGTTCTGGCTTTCTCAGCCTTGGATATCATTAGCATATAGGATCCAGAATAGTCTTTGGATTATTCAAGGTAGTTACTATCCCATCCTTGCATTAGTTGGTGTTCCTGGTAATTCATTATATTTGTCTACTCAACTGGGTTGAACTGAATTTCTGCACATAATATGTACATTTAGGAAAGTGCAAGTCAATATCTTCACTTCCAAACCAAAATTCATTTCCTTATATATTATAACCATTAAACTACGATTTATTAATTACTCGCTGATATGCAAGAAGGAACCAGACTCTTCTCAAACTCCATAGTCCATTTTGTCCTTCACAAGATTTAGATCTCCATGTCCTCCCCACTCACCAATCCTGACAATATCACCATCATGATATCCCAGTCTCGTCCTCAGTCTCAGTGCGATATCTGAATAAACCATTTGTGCCTTTGCTCAATCCAGATGCAACAGTTTCACGTTCCTTGTGACCACATGTCCGTCACTAAATAATTGCTGTTGAGAATGTTTAACTTGTTGTCTGCACATAAGGGAATACAGTTTATAGTGGTAAAGCCATTTGCTCATAATCTAGACCCACAGAATAATGGTCTGATGAAATCTCATGAAGGAAATTGGGGAGTTTAAAAGCAACCATTATCATTTGTTATAAAAACCAATCTGTTTGCCTCAACTCCTTTAGGGAAGTCAAGGTGTCATTCTTCCATCGTCAAGTTTCCATGTAACTTCTGTGATGAACACGTGGGTGTACTGTACCTTTGAGAGAATTAAAAACCAACAATAACTACCTGACAGCACCAAGTGTTCTGAAAAATAGATATAATGTGACATTTGGTCGAACAACCCGATTAGCTCATTGCCTGAAAACAAATTCAGGAAAACATTTTAAATTATAACCCAAAATACCCACCTACCACGTTTCAATTTGTTATATTGACAATCTTAACAGCCAATGATACAATCCAATCGTTTGGCAGTACGAGACCATGGAAAATCGAACAGTAGAGAGGAGAACTTACAAGCTACCAGCATCCAAAGACAGCCTTACAAATAGCTCTCCTATAGGTACCTTTATTGATTAGTAACTGGTGAAGCAGAGTCCCCAAGAAGAAAAGAAGACAGGAATATGGAGAAGAACCGAAAGCTTCCTGGTTTTGAGATAAGATGTTTTGTTTTGTAAACCTTAATTAGGAGTCTAATCGGACTAATATTGTGGAGGGGGAAGGTTAAAGACAGGTTAGAGGAAGAAGTTGGAAATAGTCGTTCGTTTATTATTCTCTGTTATACTTTAAGAAATAAAGTTGTTAATTTTTACTTCAAATACATTTGGACTCTCGAGTTATCACAGATTACTGCATGGGATAAATCTTTTCTCTGTTGCAAGTTTTAATTAAGCAGGAAGATTTATCCTGTGTTGTAACCCTACAAACCCATAGCTATGTGTTTACGGGACTGTGGAACAGCTGAATCAGTCACTCAGTTCAAGATCTGCATAACATGCTGCCCTGACCAGGGCTGCATACATCCTGTGAGAGAAGAACAGAAGTAAAGATAGCTCCCTTTCTCTGTCTGTTTTCTGTATTGCTACATCTCATTTCCATTCAGGTACGTGATCATCCCCTATTTTAGGTTTAATCTCATTGAAATTCTTCCCAAGAGTGATGCACATCGCCATAGCTATCTCTGGTGCTAGCTTTATTGATGCTGACGTACAGATGTGAGGGACTTATACATTCCATGTTAGTCATAGTGCACAGAGAATGAATGGCTTTTTATGGCACAGGAAAGAAATGGCTAAGTGAGAGAAAATATGTTTTGTGACAATCCCTGAGAGTGTTGTTGAGGCAGTATTTGGGGTACTGTGGATAGACTTTCTCTCAAGTTTCACCAGAGTAATCGCTGGGATGATGTCACCATGAGCAGTGAGTGAAGCTCAGTGAGAGAATAAGAGGTGATTGCATTGAACCTTAAGGGGGATGGACAATCACTCATGATGTTCTAAACAGACACTGATACGGTGATAAGTTTCATGCCTTTTTTGTTCCACTCAGATTGCATGCTTCTCGATAGTTTAAGAGCCTCTAAGAACGTTCCACCCAACCACCCCACTCCCTATTTCAACTGAGACAGAGAGAGAAAGAGAGCAGAAAGAGAGGAGAGACAGAGAGAGAGAGAGAGAGAGAGAAAGAGAGAGGTTCAGGATTTTGAATAAACTTTCCCAACATTAATACAGTTCAACTGGTGCGTGATCCTGCCATGAACGTCATGTTATCCATAATCCTGTCAGCAGCAACAATAACTTCATTATAAAAGTGTTAACTAATTCCAGCAGTGTAGATAAAGTCTTTTTTTACGCCACAGGAAAGAAACTGATATGTCTAAGAGGAAAAAGAGTTGTTATGATCATCGCTGAGAGTGTTGCTGTTCCTGTTGGGATATTGTGGACAGACATTCTGTCCTTTGTAAGGAGTAATCGCCATGCCACAGAAAGCGTGCAATGGTCTTTCACCAGACTAATCCCTGGGATGTTGGTACCATGAGGAGACAGTGTAGATTAATCTCTGGCGTTGTGAGAGAATGACAGGCGATTGCATTGAAACTTGAGGGGGAGGGACAGTCACTCACGATTTTCTAAATAGGCACTGATACGGGGAAAAATTCCATGGCTTCTTTTCTACTCGGGTTGCATGATTGTCGATAGTTTAAGAGCCTCTGAGAATATTCCCCTCACTCCACACCCAATCCCCATGTCGCATGAGAGAGACAGAGGGCCAGTATTTGAATAAACTCTTCCCACATCAATACAGTGCATTCGGTGTGTGGTCTTACACTGAATGTCTCGTTAGCTGCAATCCCTACAGCAGCCACAATACCCTCATGCTAAAACAGCTAACTATTCCCACCAGATTCTGACCCCCGTGGAGAACATGGGTATGTCTTCTCAGAGATGGAAAATATCTCCTTGAGACTTGTCACAAATCATTTGGCTTCCCTCCTCGTTACCAGCAAACCATGTTAAAGCAGCACTCGTTCTACAAACAATGGAACCATGATTAACATCATGGATTCCTCTATCAGTGCAGTCCCGGTTTCATTGGTTTGTCATATTGGAATATCAATGACCCCCCTCTTGTTCCTGTATAACTGTCTCGTGGGGATGAATAGCCTCCTCCTGGTCTCATGAAACAGGTATAATGGTCTAATTGGGCACTGCCTGCTCCTATTTAAGAGTTCAATGCACTGAACAGACCACTCTTCTTCCTGTGTAACAGGCAGGAGTATTGAATCTGCTGTTACTCTTCCTGTTCCTGAATGTTAGTTCATACCTGTGTTCAACCAGCTTGAGGTGCTGAATGAGCTCCTCTTTTAACTGTGACAATATGCAGTGTCTGGCCGTACTGTTACATAAATGTTACCGACACTTTAACAACACAAACCGGAATGCTGTCCGGGTCTTGCTGCACATGGACACAGAATGGTTCAGGAGCTGATGGGGGACAAAATGTTCTGAACATTCTGTGATCTTCAGTCATCATACCCACTTCCGATCTTATGATGGGAAAAGACATTGAAGGAGCTGAAGATGTTTGTGCTGAGGAGTAAAACCTGAGGATCTCCTGCAGAGATGTCCCGGGACTGAGAGGATTGTTGGTGACTGCCCCTAAACCTCTTTATTTGTGTACAGAAAGACCCCGTCCAGTGGGAAGGTTACACCTGATCCACATTCAGCTCAAATAAGTAGGTGGTCCCGATGCCATCCTCTGTCAAATACTGTCTTGGTATCAAAGCCATTCGCTCTTTCTTGAGCCCCTGTGTTCGCCTCTTGTTCATATCAATAAGTGTATGTGTAGGGAGTGTTTTCCTCTCACAGAGGATAATCACTGTCAGGAAGGATCTGGGCTGGAGACCTAGGGGAGCTATATCACTGAAAGCATTTAGGGAGGAGTTAGATGGATTTTTGACATGTCAGAGAGATAAGGGGTGAAGAATTGGGCATTAAAGAGGAGTTAATGACAATAGTAGATCAGCCATGATGTTATGCAATGGCTTGATCATCCGAATTACCTGATCATGTTTCTTTTGTCCTCATATTCAGCAATTGCAAAGTTAATGGCTGCAATGTTCCTGAATGTTCTTTTATTGAACGTTGTAATCAGAGAGAGTAAAGTATTTTGTGAGTCATCTCTGGTTGAGGTATGGGGACTGTATTCACGGTGAATCTGGGTCTATAATATCACCAACAAATGAACCAAACGTTGCAGAGAGGAAACACTCTGTAAGAGACCAGAGGCATCTTTCGAACCAAATAACATTTTCCAACGGACACCAAACCATCGATGACAGTCTTCAGGGAGTGGATGAGATCCTGTGTTACTGTTGACCAGGTATTTGGAGCAAGTGGCCTCCATCTGCTCCTTGCAGGAGATGTGGGGGGTTGAATATAACATAGCAACGTAGGACTGAATACTTTGTCACCACTCTGTGTGCTTTTGGTCTCAGCAGCGCGTTTCTATCTTTATACCATTTTACTACATACCAAAAACAACTTTGAATAAATGCAAACATCCAGAAACCACAGTCCTCTGGGGAAGGGAATTTCTACTTGAACATCCCTTTGAGAATTTCTCATTTGTGTTCCAACAAATGTTGAAGGGTCACGATGTCCTTTTCCAGTCCCACTCCTCCATTGGTCACACCCATCTTAAATGCAGCCAGTTTAGTGAGGTGGCCAATGATTTAGGTCTTAGACTAGGCCATTTTCTGGAAAAATGTGAGACACAGAAAGTTGAACTCATAACAAATGGTAAAATGATAGAGTGCTCCAAATGTCATTCTGCCTTTGAAGTTATTCTGCTCACACAACCTCCTGGTAGTGGGATTTATTTCTGGAGCAGTGGGATTTGGCTGAATTCCCTTCGTTTCAGGCAGTGGAGAGATTCCAATGAGTCCTCACCAGGAATCCTTCACAAGTGGTAAAGATGACACAAGGATTTTCTGGTCTCACACTTTGCTATCTGGCGGAACAAAGTAAGAGAGAGGGATCAATCGACTGCTCCTTCTCAGGTAGGGAACATTTTTCTCCCACTCTGTGTTGGAACATTCAATTTTGTCAACGGAAACACCATACAGGACCATTCTCTGGAAATCCTAATTATGGATTATATACAGGTGCGTAATTGCTCTTGTTGTACACAATTCCTTCCAATCGCAAAAAATGTCCCTACTTTATAATGTGAAGACATGCTTACATGTGTCTGTGTAATTTGTAAATATTGGTAGGTGTCTTCATAGTGTGTATGCTCATATCTATGCATCTTTTTCTTAAAGTTTATTCTCTAGCTTTAGTCTCCCTGACAAGAGATATTATGCATCCAGTTGATACACCCTTCAGAAAGTCATGGATGTTCAATACTATTTCTCAGCTAAGATCGAAACTGATAATCCCCCAAAACAAAAGGCCGGCATTCCAGGAATGAGGAAAGGGAAACCGATTTGAAAATCTTCGAAAATAATTATACCTTTTTATTTTAGTTGAGGGGATCAATCTTGCACACAGTGCATCAGGTGTGGTCTCAGCAATGCCTGTACAGATGCAGTAAAACATTCCTGCGATTAACCCTGATACCTTTTGCCTGAAACAGCATCATTCCACTTACCTTCCAAATCACTTGCTGCATCTGCAGACTGACTTCATATGATTCATGTCCCAGGAACATGGAAACCTCCTGTATCACAGAGTTCGTCAATCTCTCTCCATTTAAATTGTTTGCCATTGTTTCATCTTTCACGCCAAAATAGACAACTTACCTTATGTTATTTCTGCTGAATGTTTGCTCACTAACCTTCCCTGTCTGTATCACATTGCAGACTCACTACCTCCATTTGACGACACGTTGAATGACCATCTTGGTATATGAGCTAATTGAGCTCCAAGCCACTCGCTCCCGTTCCTCCAGATCTTTGATACAGATTATTGATCACTGATGACCCCACAGTGATTTCTGAGGCACTCCATCAGTTACAGCCTGAAAATAAACATTTACCTCTACTCTCTATTTCCTGTTAGCGACAGCTTCCCTTTTCCTGTGTAGCGGCTCAGGTGTGTTGAATGGCCTCCTCCTGGACTGTGTCGTGTACTGAATGAGCTGAATTACTTCATTCTATACTCCTATGTAATTCCTGATGGGGCGGAATGGTCTCCTCCTGTGTCATTGTAATGATCCTGTCTGACTGAATGGAGTGGTTCCCAACCCTGTTGGATTGAGGAAACAACACATGGGGTAGGGACAGCAGTATATCTCTGCAAGAGCCTGGAGGAGTGGATTGCGGGAGCAACACATGGGATGGGCAGAAGTTGCCCAATTCCACTGCACCATTCAGAATGTTCATGGCTGAACCGAGTGTGCCTGACCGTCAATTTCCTGTCTGTTCCCAATAAACACTGACACTTCTGTCCAGTAAAGATGAGTCGAGCTCAGCCTTGAATATCTTCAATAACCGAGTCTTCACTGCTCCCTGAGGATGAGGACACCACAGTTAGCACAACACTAAAGTGAAAGGGACGTCCTCATTTCATTGTGGGACTGTTATTTTAAAACTGTGTTAACTGAACATCAAATCACCACATCTTTTCAGACATAAGAAAAGAATAATATGGAATAATTAGGAACATAATTCATTCCGGACTCCAAACCTATCCCACATTCCCACTGACGCTTTCCAATCAAATATGTATCGTACCCAGTCTCTGCTGCTGTCTCAGGAAGAGAATGCCTGATAGCAGAAGACCTCAGAAGCATTAAGGAAATGAGCAGATTGAGGCCATTCAGCCTATCGAGTCGGAAATTCCGGACAATAATTTCTTATATGTACCTCGACCTCATTCTTCTGCCTTCTCCCTAGAATCCTTGATCCCCTTACAAATCAAAACACATCGATTTGCGTCTTAATGACACTTGTGTCTGTGCCTCTGTGTATCTGTATGTAAGTATTTGTGCGTGTGTCTGTGTGTATGTGTGTCTGTGCCTCTGTTTGTGTGTGTCTGTATGTGCGTGTGTGCCTGTGTGTGTGCGTGTGTGTGTCCAAATGCTTGTAATCTGTGTGTTTGCGTGTCTACATCTGTCTGTCTGTGTTTCAGCCTGTATTTCTATCTGTATTTATGTCGATTTGTATGTGACTGTATATGTATTTGTGTGTTTATAGGTGTATGTATATCTATATCCTTGTAAGTATTGTGTGTTTCGTCTGTGTATTTCTGTGTATGCGTCTCTGTGCAGTGAGATATCTGTGTTTTTTTTTGGAAGTGAAAGGACTGTTGTTGGAACTGCCAGTGGGTTTAAACTGAGAATTGTCTTTCACTGAACATTGTTACTTAACATTGTCATTAGGACGTGGATGTTTCAGATTCTCCACACGAGGCGTCCTGATCCTCTCCAGCTCTTTAAGAGTCCTTCCCACATGACGGGGGGAGGGGAGTGAGGGAACGGATATCGGGCACTCCACTACCAGGCTTGGCCCTTTCGATCCTATTCCAGGCTGTTTCTTCTGGAATGCAAGAAAGGGATGGAGGGACAGTGGGAATGGGTGACACTACTGTTTGTGCTGGTGTAGGTGGGGGAGTTGTGAGGTGTCTGGAATGAGTCAGTCGACAGTTTTGAATCCATGTAGTATGGATGCTGAATTCAATAGTGTGAGTGGTAGTGCCTGAGCCTTATTTGGAGACAGAGCGTGAACCTTGTTCGGGGTTAGGAGCTATAACATATATACAGTGAGTGTGAGGGAGCAGCGAGTATATGGTAACTCTTATCCGAACAGAGCGAGGAGGATATGGTTGCTTGTCTAGTATTGTGGGACATTTCTTCAGATCATCTCAGCGTCAAAGTGAGCCTCCCTGAATGTTTTGTCCACGTCTATCACTAATAACAACACAAACATGTCCCTCATGTTCCACAGTATCAGTTGAGGTAGAATTTACAGATAGCAAATAGATGCAAATATTAGTGTATTATATATCAAAACCAAACGGTAGCAGAAAATCTGAGCATCATATGTTCTGGAAATTAGATAGGCAAGTATTGTGGATACCGCAGTCTTATTGAATGGTCTCAAGATGTATGTAAACTACGTTAACTAAGGGACTGCTGAAGCTGTGAAAAATAAGTTCTGGAAGTGTATATGAGGTGGGTTGAAGAATATGTTGCGAAGCAAACTAGAGAGCAGGTTATTTCGGATTTGATGTTGTGTGGTCAGAAGGTCGAATTATTAACCTTGGTCTGAAGCAGCCTTTAAGAAATTTTGACATTTATAAGTTGCATTTTACAAGGTGTCTGCATACAATATAGAATGCTAGAATAGTCCAGTCAAACATCATTGAAGATTGGAGGCTAGAGTTCAATATATCTACAGTGAATTGGGAAAGTACAATATTACATTCAGTGGGAGACAAGCAATGGTTGTTAGAGTCATAGAGTCCGACATCACGGAGACAGGCCCTCCAGCCCAAACTGGTCCATTCCGACCGAAATGCCCATCCACGCTTAACCAATTTCCCTGCCATTGTCCCGTATCTTTCTACTCTTTTACTATACATGTATTTGTTCAAATGTCTTTAAAATATTGTCAATGTATCTGCCTCAACAACTTCTCATTCCATATGCATAACAGCTACTGAGTTAAAAAGTTGTTCCTCAGATTCCCTTTTATTGTGTCCCCTCTGACCGTAAACTGATGTTCTCTCGTCTGTGATTGCCTAACCCTGGGAAAAAAGACTGTGTGCATTCACTCTATCCATGGCTGACATGATCATATAAACTACAATATGATCCTTATCATCCTCATGCACACAAAAGTAAAAAGCCCGAGCTTGTCCAACCTCTTTCTATAACTCAGACCATTGAGACCTTGGCAACATCCTTGTAAGTTTTTTTTTCTGCACTCTTTCTAGTTTAATAATATCCTTCCTATAACAAAGTGAACAAAACTGAACATAACGCTACCAATATGGCCTCACCAGCATCCTGTATAACTGCAACATAACTCCCTAATTTCGATACTCAGTGATATAAACCAATTAAGGCCAGTGTGCCAGAAGCTTTCTTCAATGTCTACTTCTGAATCAACTTTCAGAGAACCATGCACCTGAATTCCAAGGTCCCTCTGTTCCACTACACTCCTTAGGACCCAACCATTCACCATGAAACTCCAAACTTGATATGACTTTCTAAAATGCAAGAACTTATACTGATCTATATTTAAATCCATTTGCTACTTCTCAGCCCACTTCTCCAGCTGATCCAGATAATGTTGTAATTTCTGAAATTTATGATAACCTTCCTCACTCTCCATGATGCCGCCTGTTTTAGTGCCGACTTCAAACTTACAAATCATGCCTGTACATTCTCATGTAAATCATAGATATATGTAATATGTAGTGGTGCCAGCATTAACCCCTGAGGCATTCCACTATTCCAGTCTGACCAGCATGTTTCCAGTATTACTCTCTACTTCCTACCATCAAGGCAATTTTGTACCTAAATTGCCAGTTCCCCCTCAATTCCATGCGACCTAACCTTCCAGAGCGGCATACCATGTGGAACCTTATTGAAGGCCTTACTGGAATCCATCTGGACTCGGTATACCACCCGGACCTCCTCAACGTTGCTGATCACTTTATCAAAGAACTCCAACAAAATTGTGAGCCATGATCTTCCTTGCACAAACACCTGTGCTGAATTTAATGAAGGTCTTTTGCCCGAAACATCGATTTTCCAGCTCCTCGGATGCTGCCTGACCTGCTCTGCTTTTCCAGCACCATTCTGATGTTAGTCCGAACCACACCCTGTCTTTCCAAATGCATGTATATCAATCTCTCCGAATCTCTAAAGTAATCTACCCACTAGATTTTAGGATTACTGGTCTTTAGTTCCCAGGTTTATCTTTGTAGCATTTCTTGAACACGGGCTCAGCATTCACTATGCTCCAGTCGTCCAGGACCTCACTCGTTGGCCAGCGATGATAGAAAAGAGCCAAGTAGTGCTCCCGCATTTTCTTCTCTATCCTCGTATCCTCCTGCTGTGTTCCTGAATATAACTGGTCAGGACCAGGAGTTTTTAGAAATACTGTAAAGTCTGCAACATACATCTATTTATTTTAGGTACAAACACCAAAGAGTGAGCAAGTGACTCAATGATGGTTAACATCACAAATTAGAAAAAATGTTAATCATAGGAAGTGACTTCAGGAGAATTCCAGCTATTGTGGAAACCTGAGAATTCTCAGAAATTAACGAACCAAAAAAGAAAGGCCGTGAAACTGTAAAGGAAATCAAAAAGAGAACATGCATGTTAACAAACAGGAACACAAAGACTGCATCAATCTGCAATCGATATTTCAAAGGAAACAAAATAAAAGCAATGTCAAATGTGGAAATTTGTAATCGGGAGAGGACAGGTCATTGTGGAGAACAGGGAAATGGCCGAGAAATAACCAGTTACATTGCATCTGTCTTCATGGAGGAAGAGCCAGAAAATCCCCCAGTAATACCAAGTGATCATATCGGACTCCTGGAGCTAAAGACATAAAGTCAATTCATATCAGAAACAAGGTAGTACTTGAACATGGAGCTGGATTGAGCATTGCTAAGTCTGACGAAACAGATGTACGTCCTATCAAGATGTCAGAAATAAACCACCAATAGAAGTATTAATTGCACTGTCAATGACTGTGTTTTATTTTCCTGTACATTCTGCAGAGACCGGAAACTGTTGTGGATAAACGTGATCCAAGAACGATCGACGAATGGAAGGGATCCAAACAGCTACAAAGGGAAAAATACATAGTGTGGCTAACTGCAGACCAGTTAACTTGACATTTGTAGGGAAACTGCTGGAAACTATTACACAGGATGGCATTTTTGCTATTTTGACATTTACAGCAACAATGGAGAGAATCAGCATGCATTTCTGATAGAGATATCATACTTGATAAACTTCGGAATTGTTCAAAGTTGTTCCTTACAGCATAGATAATGGGGGAATCAGTAGAAGTGGCATAGATTGGATTTTCCGAAGGGTTTCTATAAGAATTCAAAAAACGAGGTTGGAAAAGCAATGAATGTGAAGGGTATTTGGAGGAATATATGTAAGTGGAAAATTAAAGTTTGGTTCTCCTTCATGTTAGAGAGTCCGAACATCGATACAAAGACATGTTGAAGCAGTTTCACAGCGTGTTGGTAGGACTGTACCTGGAGTATTGTGTACAGTTTTGGTGACCGAATCTCAGAAAGGATATACTGACCACAGAGGAAGTGCAATGGACATTCTCCAGCCTAATCCCTCAGATGGTGAGATTGCCTGATGTGGAAACTCGGCCTGTGTTCGCTAGAGTTTCAAAGAATGATAGGTGGGTCACAGTGAAATTTAGAAAATTCACAAAACATATGACAAGTTGGAGATTAACAGAACGCTTCCCTCGCTGTCTATTCCACATTCAAGGCAAATAATGGCAGGATCTGGGACAGGCCAGTTAAGGCTACAATAAGGAGGAAATTCTTCACTTGGAGGAGAATGACTAATACAGGGGCATGGAAACCTACTGGCAGGCAAGATTAGGGAGAATGTCCTGATATTGTACAAGTGTCTCCAGGAGAACAGATTAACCAGGGAACAGGTAGGTCTCAGTAATGACTTGCCAAGTTGCATCCAAATCAACTTTAGTGGTAGGAGACAGAGGATAGTGGTAGAAGGCTGTTTGTGTGATTGGAGGCTAGTGTCCAATGGTTTACCACAGGGATCAGTGCTGTGTCTCTTATTATTTTTGATTCAGAGGTGTTGGTGTTGGACTGGGGTGGACAAAGCTAAAAATTGCATAACTCCAGGTTATTCTCCAAAAGGTTTATTCGGTGGCACGATCGTTCGAAGTGCTGAATCAAAGCGCACAATCACCTGATGAAGATGCAGCACTTTGAAAGCTCGTGCCTCCAAATAAATCTGTTGGACTATAAGCTGATGTTTTCTGCTTTTAAATCTTATCAGTTAGGATGCAGCTGTGAATATGGACGAGGGGTGGGGGTTGTCATAAGTAAGTTTGTCATTGATACGAAGATTGGCCGGGTGGTTGACAGTGAAGAGGAGGCCTTATGTTTCAGGAAAATACAGATAGAATGGTCAGATGGTCACATCAATACAGAGAAAATGGTCAGATGGGTGGATCAATGGCAGATGGAATATAACACTGATAAATATGAAGTGATGCACTTTGCAAGAAGGACCCAGACAGGGGAGGACTAAATGAATGACAGCACACTGGGGAGCTCAGAGGGTGCTTCTCCACACATCCCTGAATGTGACTGGACAGGTTATTGCATAACTTGGGAACGCATAGTGGAGCGTAAACACAGCCTTTATTCATCGAAGCATAGATTATAAGAGCTATGCGGAACTTTGGTTAGGCCAAGATGGAATACTGTGTGTAGTTATGGGGGCCACATTACAGGAAGGATGTGATTGTACTGGAGGGAGTGCAGAGGAGCTTCGCCAGGATGTTCCCTGGGATGGAGTAAATCCGCTATGGAGAGAGGCTGTACAAGCTCGGGTTGTTTACTTTGGAGCAGAAAAGGCTGGGGAGGATGTGAATCAGAAGGATAAGATTCAGGGTGGATAGTCAGCAGCTGTTCCTTTTAGTCAAAGGGCCACATTTTTAAAGTGAAGAGTTTGGGGTTTAGTGAGGATTTGAGGACTGTTTTTCACCCAGAGTTTGTGGGATCTGGAATGCACTGCTTGAGAGCGGAGTTGTCATGGTAACCTCAAAATCTTTAGAAAATACATAGTTGTGCAGTTGAAATGCCATAAGATTCACAGCTACAAGCTTGTGTCGGAAAGTGGGCCGAATGTAGGTCGTGTTGTATTTCTGATGGAACAGAGACTGTGCTTCTGTTATTGTATGGATGTGGGAGGTCAATCATTGAGTAGCTTAAGATAAGAATTGATGGGTTTCTGAAGAATATCTTACCAATGTATGTAAGAGGGAAGGTGGAATATCTTCTGAAAATATGTCAATGGCAAAATTAACAGAAAAAGTTGCAGCTTTCTTACAGTCTGATACCAGAGAATTGAGGACAGGGAAATAGCAGATCAATGGAGCAAATACTTCAGTTAGGTCTTCACAGAAGATAAAAAAAACAAAAAAAATCTTCCTAGAAATGCTAGAGAACTTTAGTCTGGTGACAAAAAGGGAATAGCAACTAAATTAGCAACTAAACAGTTTTAGAGAAAAATATTGGAGTGAAATTAATGGGCATAGACAAAGTCAACAGAGATTTATGAAATGGGAATCATATTTGAGAATGTGGCTTTTAACAAAATTATGAGAAGGTATCAATGCAATATGATTGGAATCTCAGAAAGATTTTTGATAAAGCCCCAAGCCTATTGTGCAAATTCGAATCCTGTAGGACTGGGGCTAATATATGGTCATGGTTTTAGAATGGGAGAGCTGGCAGGAAAGAATGAGTAAAGATAGAACCATGTGCTTTCTTTGAATGGAACACTTCGAGTATATAACTAGGATATATCGAGATTTGACATCACCTATTCCCAATACACATCATATCTTTGGTTGAGGGGCTCATATGCTATATTCCCCAGTCTGCTGACAGTACTAAACGATGTCAGCTTGTGAGTGGATGAGGAGGATGTAAAAAAGATTCCAAGGTGATGCAGATATGTGGAGAGACTGGGCAAATACGTGGTAGATGGAGAGCAATCGCAGAGATGAGATGCTGTACACTTTGATGGGAACAATAGAATTGCATCCTATCATTTGCAAAGGGAGTGGTTGAAAAATGTTGATTTATAAACGAACTTAAGCTGCATTTTTATTTTATTTCTGCGCAGCCCTCCGAGTCCATGTAAGGCAGTGAGTTCTGAAGCCAGAAGTCAATACTAGGAATAGCATTGGCACGCTGACCAGTGTATATATACCCAACAAGTGGGGAGCTGTAACATTGAAAACGATCTGTATGTCCCTGTACACCAATCAGTGAAAGTAATATTGTAGGAGCAGAAAGCAGGTAGGCAGATAAATGGTGTATTCACCTTCATTTCAGGGAGATTTGAATACAGGAGTAAGGGTGATTTATTGCAGCTGTATAGAGCCTTAGTGGGGCCCCATCTCGAATATTGTGCAATATTGTTCGCAGTTTTGGTCTCCTTGCCTAGTAAAGGATATTGAGGGTGAGCAGTGGAGGATGACCAAACTGATCTCTGGGATGACAGGCTTGTTGAGGGCCCAGCGATTTGGGGTGACTGGGCCTGTAATTTATTGGGTTTAGGAAAATGAGTGGAGATATCATTAGACAATAGACAACAGACAATAGGAGAAGGAGCAGGCCATTCTGCCTTTCGAGCCTGCACCACCATTCATTATGATCATCCTTAATCAGTATCCTATTCCTGCCTTACCTCCATAACCCTTGATTCCATTATCCTTGAAAGCTCTATCCAACTCTTTCTTAAATGAATCCAGAGACTGGGCCTCCCTTTGGGGTAGAGCATTCCACACAGTCACCACTCTCTGGGTGAAGACGTTTCTCCTCATCTCTGTCCAAAATGGTCTACCCCGTATTTTTAAGCTGTGTCCTCTGGTTCGGCACTCACCCATCAGCGGAAACGTGTTTCCTGCCTCCAGAGTGTCCAATCCTTTTATAAATAATCTTATATGTCTCAATCAGATCCCCTCTCAGTCTTCTAAACTCAAGGGTATACAAGCCCAGTCGCTCTAGTTTTTCCGCACAAGGTAATCCCGCCATTCCAGGAATTGATCTCGTTAACCTCCGCTGCACTCCCTCAATAGCCAGAATGTCTTTCCTCAAATTTGGAGACCAGAACTGCACACAATACTCCAGGTGTGGTCTCACCAGGGCCCTGTACAGCTGCAGAAGATCCTCTTTACTTCTATACCCAATCCCTCTTGTTATGGAGGCCACCATGCTATTAGCTTTCTTCACTGCCTGCTGTACCTTCATGCTTGCCTTCATTGACTGGTGTACAAGAACACCCAGATCTCTCTGTACTGCCCCTTTACCTAAATTGATTACATTTAGGTAGTAATTTGCCTACCTGTTCTTGCCACCAAAGTGGATAATCATACATTTTTCCACATTAAACTTCATCTGCCATGCATCTGACCACTCACCTAACCTATCCAGGTCATCCTGTAATCTCCTAACATCCCCCTCACATATCACCCTGCCACCCAGCTTAGTATCATCAGCAAATTTGCTAATGTTATTATTCATGCCATCTTCTATATCATTAATATATATTGTAAAAAGCTGCGGTCCCAGCACTGATCCCTGTGGTACCCCACTGGTCACTGCCTGCCATTCTGAAATGGAGCTGTTTATCATGACACTTTGTTTCCTGTCAGCCAACCAGCTTTCAGTCCAAGTTAGTACTTTGCCCCCAATACCATGCGCACTAATTTTGCTCACGAACCTCCTATGTGGGACTTTTTCAAAAGCTTTCTGAAAGTCCAGGTACACTACATCTACTGGATCCCCCTCGTCCATCTTCAGAGTTACATCCTCAAAAAATTCCAGAAAATTACATTTCCCCTTCATAAATCCATGCTGTCTCCGACCGATCCTGTTACTATCTCAAGATGTGTCGTAATTTCGTCCTTTATAATTGATTCCAGCATCTTTCCCACCACTGAGGTCAGACTAACCGGTCTATAATTTCCTGTTTTCTCTCTTCCACCTTTCTTAAAAAGTGGTACAACATTAGCCACCCTCCAATCCGCAGGAACTGATCCCGAATCTATGAAATTCTGGAAAATAATTACCAACTCATCCACGATTTCTCGAGCCGCCTCCTTCAGTACCCTGGGAAGTAGACCATCAGGCCCCGGGGACTGATCAACCTTCAGACCTAACAGTCTCTCCAACACCAATTCCTGGCAAATATCAATTCCCTTAAGTTCAGGTCCTTCAGCCACTGTTACCTCAGGGAGATTGCTTGTGTCTTCCCCAGTGAACAGAGATCTGAAGTACCAATTTAATTCTTCTGCCATTTCTTTGTTCCCTGTAATATGTTCCCCTGTTTCTATATTCAAGGGCCCAATTTTAGTCTTAAACATTTTTTTGCCTTTCACATACGTAAAAAAGCTTTCACTTCCCTCCTTTATATTTTTGGCCAGGTTACCTTCGTACCTCTCTTTTTCTCTGTGTATTTCCTTCTTAGTAATCCTCTGTTGTTCTTTAAAAGCTTCCCACTCCTCCGTTTTCCGACTTATCTTTGCTACGTTATACTTTTTCTCTTTAAACTTTATATGGTTCTTAACGTCCCTCGTCAGCCACAGCCACCCATGCCTCCTCCTAGGATTTTTCTTCCTTTTTGGAATGAACTGACCATGCATCTTCTGCATTATACACAGAAATATCCGCCATTGCTACTCCACTGTCCTCCCTGCTAAGGTTTTGCACCATTGAACTTTGGCCAGCTCCTCCCTCATAGCTCCATAGTTCCCTTTATACAACTGAAATATTGTCACTTCCGATTGTACCCTCTCCCTTTCAAATTGTAGATTGAAACTTATTGTATTATGGTCACTACTTCCCAATGGCTCCTTAACTTCGAGGTCCCTGATCAATTCTAGTTCGTTGCACAATACCAGATCCAGAATTGCCTTTTTCCTGGTCGGCTCCAGCACCAGCTGCTCTAAGAATCCAGCTCGGAGACACTCCACAAAGTCTCTTTCTTGGGGTCCAATACCATCCTGATTCTCCCAGTCTACTTGCATGTTGAAATCCCTCATAACAACTGTAGTAACATCTTTGCGACAGGCCAATCTCAGCTCATGATTCAACTTACATCCGACATCCAGACTACTGTTTGGGGCCTGCAGATAATTCCCAAGAGCGTCTTTTTACCCTTAGAATTTCTCAGCCTGATCCATACTGACTCTACATCCCCTGATTCTAGGTCTACCCGCGCAAGGTACTGAATATCTTCCCTTACCAACAAGGTCACCTCACCCCCTCTGCCCGTCAGTCTGTTCTTACGATAGCATGAGTAGCCTTGAATATTCATTGCCAGGCCCTGTCCACTTGAAGACACATCTCACAGTTATCCCCACAATATCGTATCTGCCAATTTCCAAAAGAGCCTCAAGCTCATCCATCTTATTTCTAATGCTTCGTGCATTCATATATAGTATTTTTAATTTGTTACTCTCCTCACCCTTCCCAAAAACTCCTATTTCACTCAACCTTACAGCATGATCCCTTTTTGAGTTTTCTGCGTCATTAATACAGTTGTCTTTCTTGACTTCCTTTTTTCTATCTTTCCCTTCAATTTCCTTCTCAAACATCCAGTTTGTCCCCTCCTCCCAGCTACTTAGTTTAAATGCAGCTGTGTTGCAGTAGCAAACCTGCCTGCAAGAATGCTGGTCCCCCAACCTATGAAGGTGCAAACAGTATCTCTTGTATACTTTATGCTTACCACAAAACATATCCCAGAGTTCCAAGAACTTACATCCTTGCTTCCTGTGCCAGTTCCCCAGCCACACGTTCAAGTCCATTATCGCCCTGTTTCTGGCCTCACCAACTCGAGGAAATATATCAAACTCTGACAGTGTGAGACAGTTTGGATGCAGGGATGATAGTTCACTTTCAAGAAAACAGTCAAATCGTATTTAATACACAAGCGTTATCAAAGAACCGTGTGTATATTTAATAGAGAAGCAAACTTGATGGGCCAAAAGCACTACATCCGTTCTCGGTTTATATTTCACAATGTTTAAACATATTTTGGGATATGAACATTTTATGGGGAAAACTGCATTGAGGAGATGTTCGGCCCTGAACTAGCATGAGGAAAGCTCAACGTATTGAAAGACCTCCTCCTTTCCCGATGTTTCTGATCAGTCTGTGGGAAAGCTCTGTAAATGTCACAAGTTCTCAGATGTTCGGAAGGATTCCTCTGCAGGGTCGATAGGACTGTGTTTCCCGTTCCATTTTCTGATAACGAGGCTGGTGCCTGGTGTTCTGTCCTGGTTTATCCTTTATGACCTCAGAGCAGTTTGATACAATAGAGTGTCTTACTTGGCCGATTCAGAAACATTGAAGAGTTTATCACATGTCTGTGCGTCTGGAGTGACTTTTAGGTCAGACCAGGAGAGCACGGGAGATTCACTTCCTGAAAGTACATTGGGTAAGGGGATCGATGTTGACAATCAACATTGGACACAAGATCACTGTGACTGCCACCAGTATTGACCTGGAGCATTGACCTGGTCTGGATTAGTAATCCAATGATATTTCCACAACAGCACCATCTCCACATGGGGACCTATCGGAAACCACACTGAGCAGGTTATTTCTGTGCTTCTTGACAGCTCTGTCAAAAAGAATTCCCACCAATTTGACTGTCATGATGTGCGTTCGAGGTGGTAATTCGTAAGATTGTAATTATTCTCCTCTTCGGGGACTGGACAAAGCTGAGTAATTTTCCACATTGCCAGGGAGATGTCAGAGTTGGATCTGGAATGAAACAGCTTCCCCAGTGACGCGGCTTGTTGTGCAGCACAAGTCTTCAGTCCCATTGCAGGAATGGTTCAGGGCCGATTGCCTTTGTCATCTCTACTCTGTCCAGCTGTTTCTTCATGTCACATACAGAAAATCGAATTGCTTGAAGACTGACATCTGTGAGTCTGTGGGCATCATGATGAGTGTGAGTTGGATCATCCAGTCAAAACCTCTGACTGAGGGTAGTGCAGACACCATATCCTTGACTTTTTTTCACTGATTTAGAGTTGTTCTGATATTTAGGATGAGGATATTTATGGCGTCCTCTGCTCCACTAAATTGTTTAATAATCCATCGACATTTATGATTGGATTTAGCAGGACGACAGAGCTTAGATCCGATCTGTTAGTCTTGGGATCATTTCCCCTTCTCCATCAGAAGTTATTTCTGCTGTTTGGAATCCAACAAGTCATGTGTGGGTTGTCAACAGGTTCAGGTGCACGTGATACCGACGTTGGCATCAGCCCTGTATTCAGTGACCTAACCTGGTTTCTGATGCGGTAACACTTCCATTTTCATATTCTCATTCTGCTGGGGGCATCTCTCTGGTGTCATACCTCCAATTTGTTACTTTATCTCAATCCATTTAAGGTAATAATCTAAATCGTTTCTTTTCCACAATGTCAACTTCGGTATTTGAAATGAATGTGTTTCCCTCTGTTATTCTCCCTGACATGATTAAGAGCTCTGTAGTGTCAGTGATGTCAGTCTTATGCAGTTTTAGAATCTAGGAACTTGTACACCATGCATTATCGTTCAGTCCCTAGTGTACGGCGCTCCAGGTTGGACGGGATGTTTGAGCATCATTGACATACTTCTTTGGAAATTGTCTAAAAACAGAAATTGCTGAAGAAATTACTGAAAATGTTGCAGCATCTTCTGGAGTTAATGCAGAGTTAAACTTTCAGGACCAGTGACCCTTTACAAAGCTCCCAGTTTCTCCAGCAATTTTTGTATTTTTATTTCCAGTATCCATAGTTATTTGTTTTAGTGAAAGTTTGTTCTGTGCCTATTCATTTCTGGAGAAACTCACCAGGTCTGTCAGCATCTGCAGAGACAGGGAAAAAGCGTTAGCATTTCAAGCCCAGTGTGACACTTCTTCAGAACTGAAAAGGATTGGAACCTGGGATTTTTAATCCCTTGTCAGAGGTAGGGAAAAGCGGGTGTGGCAAAGATAAACGGGCTTTTAGCACTGCTGAACGAGTGGATGATGTAAAATGTGTTTAAATTAAGGTGTGAATGGGGGAAAGGGGTTCTCTCTATTGAGTGCAAGATAAAGAAGACACAACCACACAAGGTCATAGGGAGGCCAGGAGGGAGAATGTTGACTATGTGGCATTATATAGATCTGGCCATAGATACGTTTTCACTGTCGAGATCATCGCCCCATTTAGACAAAGGAATCCAGGTGTTTGACTTCTTATTGGCACTAGTAAACGTTTCATGCTGCCTTAGTATTGTAATATTGAGAAAAAACAAATCACCATATGAAGTCTGGGCTGAGTATTGTTTACCTGTCATGTTTAAAATTGTTGAAATTTTCAATGCTTATCTGTAAATGTTTGTTCTTGAAATTAGTATCAGATGGAGTGTAGGAGGTTGGGTGGTGACATTGTAAAAGCTTCTAAAATCATGTGAGATATGGATAGGGTGAATAGCCAAGATCTTTCCAACGGCATGGGGGAGTTCAGCCATAGAAGGCACAGGTTTAAGGTGAAAGAGGAAAGATTTAAAAGGAACGAAGGTGCAACTCTTTTACACAGAGGGTGGTTGGGTATGGAATGAGCTGTAAGAGGAAGTGTGGTAGATGCGAGTATAGGTACAACATTTAAAACTCATTTGGACAAACATATGAATGGGAAACATTTCGAGGCATATGGGCCAAATGAGAGCAGGTGGGACGAGCTTAATTTGGAAAACTTGGCCAGCATGGACTTTTAGAAAAGCTTCACGCAGTGAGTCCGAGTGGGTTTTGTGAAAGGGAGATTATACTTTGCCCTGTAAAATTATGCAAAGTATTTCTGGAGATGCCTGAGAATGTAACAAGCAGACTTGATAAAGCGGATCTGGTAGACACCAGGCTTTCCAGCGAATTTCCACAAGGTGTTACAAAATAAAAGTTCTTACACATGACAAAAGGTCGTAGGATGATGGAGAGTGTATTAACATGGGATGATAATTGGTTCGCACATAGAAATCGGAGAGTCAGGATTAATGAATCTTCATGATAAAGGTGTATCTGCTGGAGTACCACAGCTCTGAGTCCGATAGCATCAGTTATTTACAATCTATACTGATAGCCTGAAAGAGGGAGTTGAGTGCAACATAACATCCGAGTTTGTGGATGACACTGAGAACCAAAGGCAGGCTGTTATTTAATGGAGAGGACTTCCAGAAAAGGAACAGTACAAAGGGATTCGAGTCTTCCCGTGTATGAAACATAAAGTCAGCATGCTGTGCAGCAAGTAACTGGGTTGTTTCCAAAGATGTGTCCCTGGGACGAAAGGTTTGTGTTAATGAAATCTCTAAAATGGTGAGGCGATTATTCATTGGGGCTTAAATAAATGAGGAGTGATACTGCTGAAAAATACATGACACAGAGAGTGGTTGACACTGTAGATGTTGAGAAGTTGTTACCATTCCTGGGCGGAGACCCGAACTTGAGGACATAGATACCGAATATGGAACATCGATTTCATTCTGAGATGCAAAGTGATGTCTTCTCTCAGAAGGTAGTGAATGCCTGGAATTCCCTAACCCGGAGAGGTGTGGAGGGACAACAAATTTGGACTATACAAACACCAAGCAGATATATATAACTCATTCACTCGCCTCAAGGAGTCAGCAAGAAAGTGGAGTCGAGTCCTGGAGTAGATCAGCCATGTTCGTATTAAATGACAGGGCAAGCTTGAGGGGCCGAATAGCCTACTGTTATTATTTCACATGTTATGCTTTTGGAAAGTAACTGGTTATTCTCCTGGAAGTTGTGTTGTGTAATGCTCCATTCAGATGAGCAGAGGATTTGTTTGAGTTTACCATGGGTGGGGTATAGGGGCTGTAGTCACAGCGAATCTGGGTCTGGGACATGACTTAAATTTGGAGCAGAAGTTACAGAGATGGGAAGCCTGGAAACAGGGATTGGGGGTGAGGGTCACTTCCTGATCCAGGCTAGATTTTCCAAATACATTTCCAAAACTACACCTAACCATCGGAGTGGCCTCGATTTGCAGGTGCGAAGGGCTGAATGAAACATCAGAACATAGGGCTGAGGGATAGGAGTGGGCTATTCGGCCCTTTGACACTACCCCACCAGTTAATGAGATCGTGGTTAATCTCATTGTTGTCCCAGCTGCACTTTTCTGTCCATGCACCTTTATACCTGATTCACCTGTCTATGGAAAATCAGATGAAGCCAGCCTCGATATAATATAAAGATTCAGCCATCCCAAACTTCTGGGAAAGAGGATTTCCACTTGACTGAATTCCCACTTTATGAATTTCTTCTCACTCCATTTGTGACTGAGGATGAAGGGTGTCACTATTTCCTTTTCTCGTCCCACTCCTCCACTGCTCACAACAACTTTTAAATGTAACCAGGTTGGTGACGTGGCCGATGATAAAGGTCTCAGACTGGCTTAGGTTCAGTGATAAGAAGTCAGGCGGATTTCTTTAATCAGCCACAAGTTATTAACAGAACTAACGGAGGAGTATGGTGGGTCTGTGGGTGACACTGCTTCCTCACATCACCAAGGAGCTGGGTTCAATTCCAACCGCGGGCAACCCTCTATGTGAGTTTGAACATTCTCCCCGTGACTGTGTGGGTTTCCTCTCAGTGCTCCAGTTTCCTGCCACAGTCCAAAGATGTGCAGTTTAAAGTGGATTGCCCATAGTGCCCAGGGATGTGTAGGTTAGGTGGGTTAGTAATGGGAAATGTAGGGTAACATGGATAAGGTAGGGGGCCACGTCCAGGTAGGATGCAGTTTAGTGCATCAGTGCGGCCTTAATGGACGGAATGTCCTGCCTCCACACTGCAGAGGTTCTATGACAATGACAACAAATTTGGCCTATACAAACACCCAGAGGGTATATACCTAATTCACACTTATCAAGGTCTTGTATGTTTCATTCTCATTCCAACCGTACCCTGTTAAAGCCTTCATAATATAAGCCCTTCACCCCATGAATACGTGAAATGAAACATCTCTGAACTGCTTTCAATGTAATTATATCCTTTCTCAGATAAGGAGACACAAAAAAATTAATCTCACACTCAGATCATAAAGTTTATATTTGTTTTCTCAAAGTGCTGAGAGTCTTTGGAACACTCTTCCCCACAGACCGTTGGAGGCAGAAATATTGAATATTTTTGAGGCACCGACAGAAGGTTCATGAATAACAACAGAGTCAAGGATTATCGAGGAATGGGCAGCAATTTGCAGCGTAGGGGAAAATGTAGACAGTGGTATCAAATTACATGGGTCTGGAACATCCAGGAATATAATGCAAAATGAAATAATAATATCGATAAAACATTAAGGGGGAATCCAAGATACCGGAGATCCGGAAGGTCTGTTTTGCTGGGCTCTGCATCACAGCACGGGCAAAGTGGTTCTCTAACACATCCCATCCCAGCCATTTACGTAAAATTCAACACTAAAAGAGCGATAGAATCTTTACTAATCCCGTTTTATCAAGTGGAAATGACAAAACATGGGAAAGGATCGAGTAAGTCCCAACACACAGTGCACCCGTCAGAAGCATCGAGCATGCCTGAGGCTGCAGCTGCAACCCATTCTGCTCGTTCCATAGACCCAGTTACTCACCAGGCCTTGGTCACTGAGTTCACCAAGTTATGTGAAATGATTGAAGTAATGATTGAAGAAGGGTTCAGCAGTGGCTAGATCCGCTCTCAGCCGTGCTCCAAAAACATGAGCAGCAACTTGACAGCCTTGGAAACAGAACAGATTATGCCAAGCGCCGAACTGCAGCGACAGAGACCGCGATCAGTTCCTTTCAGGAGAGGATCCTCGCCTTTGAAAAGCAGGTCCATACCATAACTGAACATGACGACCACCTCAAGAACAGGGATAGGGTGAAGAATGTTCACATCGTCGGTTTGCTGGACCGGATGGAAGGTGGTCAGCCAGTGAGATTATTGAAAACTGGCTGCAGCGATTTCTTCACTTCAAAACTGAAAAGAGGCAGGTGAAGACTGAGACAGTTCATCGGGTTATGGTGCGGAGGTCAGACTCAGACTAACGTCTTCGCCCTGTCCTTGTGTGGTTACATAGTTATGGGGATAAACATAGGCAGATGGAATCTTCCAGAACCCAGGGGAAAGATCTGATGGCTTTAATTCACGAGGGCTCCAGGATGATGATCTTTCAGGACTTTTCAACGGCGGTGATTCAGGAAAGAAAATCTTTGGATGATATCAAGAAAAGAGTAAGGGAACTCGGGAGTCAGTATTCCTTAATATACCCAGCGGTGCTCCATATTGCTTTCAATGGATCCATACACTTGTCTGACTCTCCAGAGAAAGCGAAATCTTTGTGGACATTATAAAGTAAGATGGATGTTTAGATAATCATGTTTCTCTCTTAAAGAAATTTTCTTGGATTTTTCTGGTATTAACCAGTGTTAAATTATAGTCGGGGATGGGTACAGTACTCACTTTTAACTTCTTCATTAGTAGTACTACACTTTTTCTCCTTCCTTGCTTGTGTCTGGGGAGCGACTCAAGCTGGAGCGGGTTACAAAGGTAGTTGTGATGACTAAATACCGACCAAAGGGCAGTTGGAGCCCGATTTTTGTCGTTAATTGCCCTGAATGTCATGTTGGTAGCAGGCAAAAGATGAAGCTTTGGGGTATGTAACCGTCCCCACTGGACGGGCGTGGTGGGGGGGCCGGTGGTGGGGAGGGTCATTGGCACTTTGGATTTTGTTTCATTTTTTGGTTTTTTTTGTGTGTTTAGTTTTGGAAAGTTTTGAGAGCTTGTTAGATGTAGTAGTCTTAGTTCGTGTTGTTTTTAAGCTCTATGAGTCTTTTTTCATTTATGATCAGTGATGTGTAATTCGAGTTCTTCCTCTCTAGAGCTCAAATGTTGCTACAGTGTGTGATGGATAATGATGTGCTTAAATGGGGTACCTGGAACAATAAGCGGAGCCATCGTCCAGTCAAGAAGAAAAATGTACTGTCTAGTCTTAGGAAGGAGAGGGTGGATGTTATCCTATTGCAGGAGATGCACCTTGATGACAAGGAACATTTGATATTACAGCAGGGCGGATTTGATCGGGTTTATTTCTCGTTTTATTAATAATAGGAGTAGGGGAGAAGCCATATTGGATAGGAAGAATCTTCCAGTTAAATTACTAGATTACATTAGACATTCACAGGAGGATCATAATCCCCAAACCCTTGAACTGTGGGAAAGAATACAGTATTTTGAATGGTTATTGTCTCCCGGTGCACCCTCTTAAAACCGTGGTAGATGCATTTTCCAAATTAAGTTATCTTGTCTCATGGTGTATTAGTGCAGATGATTTCAACTGTCTTATGGACCCCACAGTGGACAGAATGTCCAAAGATCACCCAATACCCTCGTCATAATGAAAGCAATTAGTTGGTTCTTGTGCAGAACTAGAGCTGGTGGATGTCTGGAGGCAGATCCACATCACAAGTAGGGATTTTATTTCCTCCTATCACCCACTTAAATGCCACACGAATGTTGATCTCTTCTCCATCCCTGCAACAATCTTAGATTCGGTGGCATCCTGCACAATTGGGAAAATTACAATTTCTGACCATGAAGCAGTTTCACAGTTTTGAGACGCTGGCGAATGGATTTTTTTTTTCTTAAGGCTAGTTAGTTCATTGAGTATTTCTGTAAAGATTTCAGATCTTTCTTAGCCATTAATGCAGATTCAACCAGTAACACATCCATTCTATGTGAAACTACTAACGCTCATGCCAAGGAAATAGTTATTCATCAGGAAGCGGCAGAAGGGGGAGCAGGAACGCTGGCTCGAGGCACAGCTGAGGACAGCCGAGAGTGCATACTGTGATAGCCCCTCAGTGCCTAATCTGCAGAGGATCAAAACGCTTCAGTATACAGTGAATTCCACGCTCACACAGACAGCCAGGAAGGAACTTACTTTTGTAAAACGAAGGCTGTTTGAACATGGTGATAAGCCAGGCAAGTATTTAGCCTAACTTGCCAGGAAAATGAGCGCCCCCTCAAGCCATTACCTCAATTTGGGAATGTACTGGGATGTTCCCTCCGATTCCAAAAAGATTAATGCAGCCTGTCCGAGATTTTTAACCAAATTGTTTCAGCCTGAACATTTTGAGGATAGATGGATTAAGATGGAGTCATTTTTCAAGAACCCGTGTCTTCCAGGAGTAACCCCTGAATGGGTGTTGTGCCTTAATGTACCATTGTCAGCGCAGGAGGGTGTGAAGCAGCTTCAGAATGTAAAGGTGCACGTTCCTGACGGATTTCTGAGTGAATTTTATAAATAATTTATAAACCTATTGTCACGGCTGATGTTTAACATGTTCTGTCACTCATACAGTCACGAACCCCTCCCTCCATCCTTTAGAGAGACTCATATCTCTCTGATGCTTAAGAATGGAAGACCCTGGATGATTGTGCTTCTTACACGCCAATCTCACTTTTAAATTTCGGTTTCAAAATCCCGTCTGTGACCTGTACATTAAGGTGGAAACTTTGCTGCCTTCCGTTACCAAAGAGGACTAAGCATGCTTTATAAAGGGCCACAGATCTTCCTACAATGTTAAGAGTTTACTCAATATGATCCAAGAGTGTCAACAACAATCTGTCCAGGGATTAATGATCTCTTTAGATGAGAGAAGGCATTTGTTTGGGTTGAGTGGCCGGATCTCTTCTGTACATTAGAATGGTTTGGTCTATGCAAGGTTTTTATCAAGTGGGTGAGGGTCCTTTACCGTGATCCTCTGGCTGCGGTTCTCACGAATGGTGTGACCAACCAGTAATATTAATATTTCTCCAGGCAGCCGACAAGGTTAACACCTTTCATCATTGTTGTTTACGTTGTGGATTGAGCCACTGGCGGAGGCCTTCCGTAGGGATGCCAACATATCTGCACCAGAAGTAGGATAGAAGTCACGTAAGATTACATTGTATGTTTTTTGTCAAATTCCGCAATTTCGGTAGTTCATGTGATGCAATTCATTGATTCGCTTGTTGCCTTTCCGGGCGATAAGATTGGAGGCCATGCCTATGGGAGGTCTTAGGGAAATACCTGATACTGTGGGCAAATCCTGGTTTCCTTTTAAATGGTCACGGGGGTGGTTTCCCTATTTCAGTATATTCATTGCATCTGTCTTTGATAATTTATTTAACGTGAACTGTATCCACTTGTTTGACAAAATTAAACAAGACCTTCAAAGATGGGCGACATTTCCAATATCCTGGCTCGGTCAGATAGCTGTTATTAAAATGAATGTTGGGGTAAATGTAGGGGAATGGGTCTGAGTGGGTTGCGCTTCGCCGAATCAGTGTGGACTTGTTGGGCCGAAGGGCCTGTTTGCAAACTTTAAGTAATCTAAGATGATTTATAGAAAAAAATGGCTGGTTTAGCTCTTTTATTTGGCACCATAAGTGATTCTTTATCAAGCTAACAAAATTGCAACTGCCCCACAGATTTGGGGAGTTGATCTCCCCGATTAAAAGCAATCGGTTTTTTTCATCCTATGTGAGTGCCTGGGCCACTGTGGTCTCGGAATCAATATGGCTAGACATTGAGCCCTCTCAGACAAAGTGAACCCTTATTAGTCTGTTGTTCTTAGATAAAATGACAACATTTATGGAGTATTGTCATAAACTAATGATGATCAATACTGCTAAAACTTTAAGGACAATGCGTCAGATCGAGGGCAATACAGACAAAAACATGTTTCTTACCCCTATAATTGGTTTACCGGGTTGTCAACCGGGGATAATGGATTCCAGGTTTAAACTCTGGGCAGTGAGGGGGATACCTTGCTTGAGTGATTTAGAATTAGTAGAATCCCTACAGTGTGGAAACAGATCATTGGGTCCAGCAAGTCCACTTCGACCCTCTGAAGAGTAACCCACTCACACCCATTCCCCTACCATCTTATATTTACCCTGATTAATGCCCCAAATTACAGATCCTGGAACACTATGAGCGATTTAGCAATGGCCAATTCATCTAACCTGCACATCTTTGTAACTGTTGGAGGAAACCTACACAGACACAGTTGAGAATATACGAACTCCACACAGCCAGTCACCCAAGGCTGGAACCAAACCCGAGACCCTGGTGTTGTGAGTCAGCCATGCAAACCACTGAGCCACCACGTGTTACTTGAAGGAGAAACAATGATATCATTTGGTCAAATAACTCGTTAAGTATGGACTACCTAGTAGAGACTTCTTCTGTTTTTTTTTCCAGATTAGAGATTTGATTTTTAAAAAAATTAACGGAGACTGATAGATCCGATACAGAGAAGTGGGTTCTTTTTGCTAAGAATACACTCTCTATCAGTCCCCTTTATCGTTAGTTGGATAATATCCCCTCAGACAAGACTATGCAGCTTCGTGACGTCTGTGCGAGAGAGTTGAGGGTTTAGATCTCTTCAGAGATATTTGAGGATATTTGTGAAAATGTTCAACGGATTTTGATCTGCAACAGTACACATTCCATGCAGTTGTAAATTCTTCATAGGGTCAATCTGACACCAGTGTTTCTCTCAAAATTCAAAGTGGGATTATCTTCAGCATGCCCTAAATGCAGAATGACAACAGCACTCTTGCTCATTGCATAATGTCCTGCTGCAGGCTTCATATATATTGGAGCACTGTGTTCGGTGTGGTAGAGTGGGCCTTGGGGACCGAATTGGAGATGGACCGGGTTTCTCTTTTCCTGGGCCTGCCCAGAGTATCTTACGCATGGGAAAAAAAATCCTTGCTTTCTGTGCTAGGAAACTTATTCTATTGTGTTGGATGTCTGAAAACTCCTCGGGGCTGTTGGTCTTTGTAAGCTCCTCATGGAAAATATCCCTTTGGACATTCTCACCAGTATGGTGCACCAAAAAACAGAGATTAGTATAAGTCATAGAGTCAGAGTGATGTAAAGCATGGAAACCTTCGGTCCAACCCATCCATGCCGACCACATATCCCAAACCAATCTAGACCCACCTGCCAGCACCCGGCCCAAAAGGCTCCAAACCCTTCGTATTCATATACCCATCCAAATGCTCCTTAAATGTTGCACTTGTATCAACCTCCCCCACCTCACCGGGCAGCTCATTCCATACACGTGCTACCCTCTGTTTGAAATAATTGCCCCGTAGGTCTCTTTTATATCTTTCCCCTCTCACCCTAAACCTATGGCCTCTCGTTCCGGACTCCCCGACCCCAGGGAAAAGACTTTACCAATTTACCCTATCCATGCCCATCATAATTTTGTAAACGTCTATAAGGTCACCCCTCAGCCTCTGACGCTCCAGGGAAAACAGCCCCAGCCTGTTCAGCCTCTCCCTATAGTTCAAATCCTCTAACTCTGGCTACATCCTTGTGAATCTTTTCTGAACCCTTTCAAGTTTCACAACATATTTCCGATAGGAAGGAGACCAGAATTGCACGCAATATTACAACAGTGACCTATCCAATGTCCTGTACAGTCGTAACATGATCTTCCAACTCCTGTACTCAATACTCTGACCAATAAAGGAAAGCATATCAAACGCCTTCTTCACTATCCTATCTACCTGCGACTCCACTTTCAAGGAGCTATGAACCTGCACTCCAATGTCTCTTTGTTCAGCAACACTCCCTGCGACTTGACCATTAAGTGTATAAGTCCTGCTAAGATTTGCTTTCCCAAAATGCAGCACATCGCATTTATCTGAATTAAACTCCATCTGCCACTTCTCAGCCCATTGGCAATTTGGTCAATATCCTGTTGTAATCTGAGGTGACCTTCTTCGCTGTCCACTACACCTGCAATTTTGGTGTCATCTGCAAACTTACTAACTGTACCTCTTATGCTTGCATCCAAACCATTTATGTCAATGACAAAAGGTAGTGAATCCAGCACCGATTCTTGTGGCACTCCACTGGTCACAGGCCTCCAGTCTGAAAAAACAACCCTCCACCACCACTCTCTATCTTCTACCTTTGAGCCAGTTATGTATCCAAATGGCTAGCTCTTCCTGTATTCCATGAGAACTAACCTTGCTAATCAGTCTCCTATGGGGAACCTTATGAAAACCCTTACTGAAGTCCATGTAGATCACATCTACCCCTTTCCCCTCATCAATCCTCTTTGTTACTTCCTCAAAAAACTCAAGTAAGTTTGTGAGACATGATTTCTCACGCACAAAGCCATGTTGACTATCCCTAATCAGTCCTTGCCTTTCTAAATACATGCACATCCTGTCCCTCAGGATTCCTTCCAACAACTTGCCCACCACCAACGTCAGGCTCACTGGTCCATAGTCCCCTGGCGTGTCCTTACCACCCTTCTTAAACTGTGGCACCACGTTATCCAACCTCCAGTCTTACGGCACCTCACCTGTGACTTTCCATATTACAAATATCTCAGCAAGAGGCCCAGCAATCACTTCTCTAGCTTCCCATAGTGTTCTAGGGTATACCTGATCAGGTCCTGGGGACCCGTTTCAAGACATCCTTAGGTATTTATCCACCTTTACCCATTTTAATACATCCAGCACTTCCTCCTCTGTAATATGGACATTTTGCAAGGTGTCACCATCTATTTCCCTACATTTTATGTCTTCCACAATAAATACTGATGCAAAATACTCGTTTAGTATCTCCCCCATACTTCCTGTGCTAGGAAAAATATTCTGTTATGTTGGATGTCTGAAAAGCCCCCGGGTCTGTTGGGTCCTTGTAAGCTCATCATGGAGAATATCCTTTTGGACTTTCTCACGAGTATGGTGCACCAAAAAGCAGAGATTTGTATAAGATATGGCAACCCTTTTTGGATTACCCCGATACAGGCTTATCTGTCAATCTAAAAAGGGCTTTTACATAGCCATGACGATATTGTGTAATGAATCTAGTATGAAGAATTATGAACATATGATTGTGTAATGCTCTCGAAGAACGAGAACAATCATTTTGTTATGCTGAGCCATATTATTTATTTATTGTTTATTGTTTATTTTTTGTTTTTCTTTTGTCCAATTAGAGACTTTAACTTGTTTTGTATGTACATGCAATTGGGTGTAATTTTGTTCAGTTATTTGAGTTGTTTTGTTATTGGTTTAATATAATAATATAAACCTCATTTTCAATAAAAATGTTTGTTAAAAAATTTAAATGCCAGAATTGTTAGAATAGAGTCCCAAAGGACTCTCATTAGAGAGCGTACTCATGGTGGTTTACCCTGAGGGTCACCACACCCCAGTGACAGGGTGAGGTTGAGAGAGCATCCCCTTCATGGTAACCTCTGTCAGTGTGGGGAATTGAAACTGCCCTGGTGTCCTCCCTCTGCATCACAAACCAACCATCCAGCCAACTGAGTGGGAGACTGTGTAACCATTACACACAGAATCAGTCACAAACAAAGGGCAAGAGAAACATTCATGACAAGGTAAAAGGTATATTTGAGATAATCGTCATGATAACGGCTGAGGATAAAAACGTTCTCTGCTAGAAATTGTATTTTACATTGAGACAAGTTTTTGGAAGCTGCCTTTGGCTGAATACAATAAGGTGAGACAAGTGAAATAACCAGAATGTCTAATTGTGGTTTGATATCGATAACCATAAAATAAGTGCATGTTTTTGATTGGTCTGTGGAAAGCATACTGACTGTTGCATGAATTTATAAATCAGATGAAATATATTGTAAGGAGAATCCGTCCCCATGGGAAATGCCTTCTGAACACATGCGAGATGAATCCCAGGGTATGAAGTGTCTGAGAATCGTCTGCTCAGTAACAGGAAGCTGGGGGTTGAATGACTGAAAGTTCCTGTAACATGGAGCTGAGAAAACCATCGGATCGCCCCCGAACGTATTGAATGTTGGAGCATATTTGAAGTGCTGAATGGCATCATGGTGGATTTTAATTGTGTGTGATTTGAAAAACACACATCTCTACTCCATCATTTTACATGTTACACACTGGGGCACAGCCGTTTTCCTGAAACTGGGAATAAGTTGGAACATTATCTGGAACATTCCATAATTGGCATTCTCCAGAATATTTTATAACTGTGTGCGTGTGTGTGTGTGTGTGGGGGGGGTGCATTAGAAAGGCAAGAGAGAAAGAGAGAGAAGGTGCTGCATGCAGTAGTGAGAGTGGTGGAGCATGAGCCTTGTTCGGGGGTCGGTGCTATAACAGATATACAGTGAGTGTGAGGGAGCAGAGAATATATGGTGACCCTTATCCTGACAGAGTGGGGAAGATTATTGATGCTTGTCCTGTTTTGCTAGACATTTCTTCAAACCGCACACTGCACTGACCTGGGTGAGGAGTTCAGACCATGCTCGGTGGGTCTGGTGGTGTGATCCCTCTGGGAAGAGAATGCTCCCCCTCTGTACGATCCCATCCACCAGGACCTCCGTGCCCCTGTTGACAAACCGTGGTGTAATTTCCCCTTAGCTGCTATGCTCGGGGCAGACTGTGCAGGGCAGTTCTGAACTGAGAAAGCACAACCATGTACCCATTGGCTTTTTAAAGATGGCACAAGTGCCAGGGGTCACAGAATATCCGGGGCATCCCGGCGATGGTGAGTACCTCCAGTCTTGATGGGTTGGAGAATCGGGCTGGCATTGTATGAGAGTGACACCATGGAGTGGGGTGGGTAGTTAATGAGGTGAGTTTGGTAAGATAGCACCAGGAAACTAGCTCGGCCTCGTGCAGACAACCCCTCTGTCACACTTAATTAAAATGTCACTGCAACAGTTTTTTGTTAGATTCAGCCCAGTGAGGCGAAGACTCTGCTGTCCTCATTCGCAGTTACAAAGCTGCAGAACAAATGCTCATCCAAAACTCTCCATCGCCTGAACTCATAGCAATATCCCTTTCACTCATAATTCTTCGAAATACTGACCCGTGTTGCATGATACTATCGAAATGTCTTCATTCTGAAACCTGTGAACATATCCTTCCATGATATTTTATCTCAGTCTCCCCCCCGCATCCTATCTCCACCCCAAAACACACTCATTTACAGTCATATTGCACGAGACTGCCAGTATGACTGGTCATTTGGCCTAGCTGGTCCATGGCAACCAAAATGTACATCCAGACTCACCCCATTTCCCTGCCCTTGTTCTGTATCCCTCTAATCCTTTCCTATCTGTGTATTTGTCCAATTGCCTTTTCAATGTTGTTATTGTACCCGCCTCAATCACTTCCACTGACAGCTCAGTCCATATGCGTACCACACTCTATGTAAAAAAGTTGCCCCTCAGTTTCCTTTTTATATTTTTTATCCTTTCCAAACATTAATGGATGTCCTCTCGTCATCGATTCACCAAACTTGAGAAAAAAGTTTGAAGTATTCACCCCATGCACGCCTCTCATGATTTTATAAGGGCTACACTTCTATAAGAACCCCCTCAGTTTCCTAAGCTGTAAAGAAATAAGTTCTAACCTGTCCAACCTCTGCCTATAACTTAGAGCTTAGAGCCCAGGAAACATCTTTGGAAATTTGTTCTGCATACTTTCTAGTTCAATAATATCCTTTCGAGAGCAAGATTAACAAAACTGAACACAATACTCCAACTGCCGCCTTACCAACATCCTGTACAATTGCAGCATAACGTCCCAACTTCTATACTCAATGCGTTGATGAAAGCCAATGTGCCAACAGCCTTCTTCACTGTCCTGTGTATCTGTGACTCAAATTTCAGACAACCGTGCACCTGATCTCCAACGTCCTTTTTTTCCACTACACGTCTTAAGGCCCTCTCATTCGTCATTAAACTCCTACATGGATTTGACTTTCCAAAATGCAAGACGCCACACTTATCTAAATTAAACTCCATTTGCTATTTCTCAGTCCACTTCCCCAGCTGATCAAGGTACTGCTGCAATTTCTGATAACGTTCCTCACTGTAAATTATGTCTCCTAATTTAGTGTCATCTGCAAACCTACTAACGTTGCGTTGTGCACTCTGGTCCAAATCATTGATATAGATAACAAACAGCAATGGGCCCAGGACCGACCACTAAGGCACTCCACTAGTTACAGGCCTCCAGTCTGACAAGCATACCTCCACCATAGCCATTTGTTTCAGAACATTAAGCAATTGTGTCGCCAATTTGGCAGTTTATATTGGAGTCCATGCGATCTAACCTTCTAGAGCGGCCTACCATGTGAAACCTTATCAAAGGCCTTACTGAAATCCATATAGACTATATCCACCATCTTTCCTCGTCAACCTTCCAAGTCACTTCCTCAAAAATCTTGATCAAAATTTGTAAGGCATGATCTGCCACGCACAAAGCTATGCTGACTGCTCCAAGTCAAACTCTGTCTTCCCAAATGCATCTATATCTTATATCTCCGAACCTTCTCAAGTGGTTTCCGAAACAGATGTGAAGCTTACTGGTCTATATTTCCCAGGTTTTTCTTTGCAGCCCTTCTGAATAAGGACACTACATTTGCTACTGCCCAGTCTTCCGAGACCTTGCCCCTGAACTACCTTCTCTCGCCTTGTGGAGTGCTCTTAGATATATCTGGTCAGGACCAAGAGATTTATCTGACTTTGTGCATTCTAATATGTCCATCAGCACCTCTACTGTGATATGGACTGTACCAAGATATCACAACTCACCTCCCAAAGGTCACAATTCTTCATGTCTTTCTTCATGACTTTCTTCATGATAAACACAGAGGGGAAATTGAAGACCTCACCCATCTCTTGAGGTTTTACACATGCATGTCCATTTTGGATTGTAAGGCGTCCTATCTCTCTCTAGTTGTTCTTTTTATTACTATACTGAATTTGGATTCATCTTAATCTGCTCAGCCAAGGCTAACTCATACCCCATTTTAGCCCTGCTGATTTCCTTCTTCAGTAAACTCCTGTAACCCCTGTGTACCTCCAGAGATTCCCTTGGAACCAGCTGCCTGTACCTGAGCGACGCCTCCTTTCTTTCTGGTCAGAGCCTCAATATCTCTTGTCATCCAGGGTTCTCTCTTCCAGCCTCACTTTCCCTTCACCCTCACAGAAACATGTAGACCTTGAACTCGAGCTATCTCACTTTTGAAGCCCTCCCACTTGCCCTGGATCCTTTTACCTGGAAACACACTACTCCAATCAATCCCTGCAATCCCTTGTCAAATTTCAACAAAATTCGCCTTGCCCCAATTTAGAACTTGAATCTGTGGACCAATTTTGTCCTTACCATACCTATTTTAACATTAATACATCTCTGGTCACTTTTCCCAAAATGCTCCCCCACTTTACCGCCGTCACCGACTTTCCCAACAGTAGGTCGGGTTTGTCCCTTCCCGAGTAGGACCCTCTACATGCTGCTTGTGGAAGATTTCCTGAACACACTTAACAAATTATATTCCATCTAAGTTCTTAACTCTCTGGAAGTCCCAGTCTATGTTAGGATAATTAAAATCACCCATTATGACAACCCTATTGCTCCTGCAAGTCTCACCAGTCTTCCTGCATATATGTTCTTCTAATTCCCATTGATTATTTGAAGGCATATAGTACAACCACTATAACATTACCACCCCCTCTTATTGTTTGCATCATTTACAAAATCTCATTGGATATTGTCTCAGTTATTTCATCTTTAAATACTAGAGTGATACGCGCCTTAATCAGAACTATTGGTATTTAAATTGTTTCCATTTACATCTCTTCCTCGCAGTGACTTTCACATTCACAGCATCCCTTGTCAAGGCACAGTGGAGATATGGAGCTGTAAATAGATGGGAGCTGCACATCCTGTCAGTTCCAACATTGGCTGCAAGTTTCCCCACACTGAGCTGCGATCTAACACAGTGTTACCGAACAATGCAACAATCTGGGTTTATATATGAATGAACCAGTGCTGACTGCACAGACCCCCACGCTGTACATTTAGCCTAGGATTATAGATCCAGCATTGGTGTGGACTGCACAGAGTTTCACTCTGCACATAGCTGGGTTGCATTCAGCAGACACTAGCCGGATCTACACAGTGCTCCATCCTGAATATGTCATGGTTATGTGAGTTAGATTGTGAATGTGAGACAACTAAACATCCGGCTATGTCTTTATTTTTGTTTTAATTCTTGTGATTGGACTCTTCAAATCCTGACTCATCCCGTTAGACCCGACCCTCTGGATGAGTCATGGTAACTGTTGTTGCAGCATCTGGGTCTACAACATGACCAACAATGGAGCAGAGGCTGCAGAGAGGGGCATCTCTGTAAAATGGAATGAGGGAATCACCATCAGATCAGCCGTGGTCTCAGTGAATGGTGGGGCAGGATTGTGTGGACCACTGATGCAACTTATCTTATATTTCCGTTTGTTCCAAGAAAACTCCCCTTCTCTCCCAGTGTCCCATTCTTGTGGGGACTGAGTCACCTCCTCCTGTTCCTGCGTAACAGGATCCTCGGGCCTCACTAGCCTCCAGATTTCCCTGTGCCCCAGTTTTGAGCAGTTGAATAACTGGCTCCTGTTCCTGTGTCCCAGCCTCGAACAGTTGAGTGACAGTCTCCTGTCCCTGTGCCCCAGTTTCAAGCAATTGAATGACTCCCTCCTGATCCCAAGTTTGTGAAAGTAGATGTCCTCCTCCTGCTCCTGAGTAACAGGCTCCAATAGCTCTGTGTTCACCTGCTGCTCCTGTGGAATGGAGGTGAGGGACTGAATGGCCTCTTCACATTCTTTACAGCTTTTTCTTGACGAAAGGCCATTCTCCTGTTTCTGTAAAACACCATCAAATTCTGAATGATATATTTTTGCATTTGACTCTCTGTGACTGAGCAAACAAGCTGGTTGGCAGAATTCAGATGCTGAATAGCCTCCTCCTGTTCCTGTGTTATACACTGAAGAGTCAATTGACTCTCAGAGATGTACAGCACGGAATAAGATCATTCTGTCTGGTCATCCATACCGCCAAACATCCTAAGTTAATCTCGTCCCCCTTGCCAGCACTTGGCCCATCTCCCTCTAAACACTTCCCATGCATATATCCATCCAAATGCCTTTTAAATGGTGTAAATGTACCTGCCTCCACCACCTCTTTTGTCTGTTCAATCCATACACACAGCGGTCTCTGTGTGAAAATGTTGTCCCTCATGTCCCTTTTTAAATCATTCTCCTCTCACCTTAAACTTTTGTCTTCTAATTTTGGACTCGTCTATCCTGGGAAGACATTGACTGTTTACCTTATCTATGCCCCTCATGATTTTATAAACCCCTTTAAGGATCCCCCACCCCCAGCCTCAACACTTGAAAATAGTCCCAGCCTATTCAAACTCTCCCTGTAACTCTAACCCTCCAACACCTGCAACATTCTTTTAAATCTCTTCTGCACCCTTTCAAGTTTGACAACATCTTTCCGACAGTAGAGAGACCAGAAATAAAGGCAATATTACAAAAGTGGCAAAACCAATGTCCTGTACAGATTTTACATGTCATGCAAATGCTTCGACTCAAAGCATGCACCAATAAAGGGAAGATCGCCAAATGCCTTCTTCACTACACTGTCTACCTGTGACGGCACTGTCAAGGAACGGAGAACCTGCACCACGAGGCTAGCTTTGCTGCCTCACAGGGCAGCGACCTGGGTTTAATTCCATCCTTAAATGACTCGCTGTGTGGAGTTTGTACATTCTCCCCGTGTCTGCGTGAGTTTCCTTCGGGTGCTATGTTTTACTCCAACTGTATGAACATATACAGATAAGGATAGATTGGCCATGCTAAATTGGGAAATGCAGGCTCAGAGGGATAGGGCAGGTGTTTGTCCAGTGGGATACTGTTTAGAGGTTCGGTGTGGCCTCGATAGACCTAAAAGCCTGTTTCCCCACTGTAGGGATTCGATAATTTCAATGGAGTTCTCCTTCACTGGCAGCTTTCGACAGGGCACTACCTGTAAGTCTTACCTTGATTTGTCTTGCCCAAATGCAACGCCTCATATGTAACTAAAATATACTCTATCTGCCACTCCTCGGTTCACCTCAGCAAAGTCCCATTATAGTCTGAGAGATCATTCGTCACTATCGACCACACCACAAATTTGGAATTACCTACAAACTTACTGACCATACTTCATATACTCAAATGTAAATGATTTGTATCAGTGACAAAAGGCAGTGGACCCACTATTGATCTTTGCGGTACGCCACTGGTCACAGGTCTCCACGTTTAATGAACAAATGACCATTGTCACGCCCTGTCTCCAATATTCAAGAAAATTTCGGATCTAAATGGCGAGTTCTCCCTGGATCCCAGCCAGTCTAACCTTGCTAACCAGTCTACCATGTAGAACATTTTGATAATCTTACTGAATTCCATGAAGACAACATCCACTGTTCTGTCTTCATCAATCATCTTCATCACTTCCTCAAAAGATTACACCGAGTCAGTGGGACGTGATCTCCAATGTACAAAGCCCTCTTCAGTCCTTGTCTTTTCAAATGTATTTACATCCTTTCCCACAAAATCCCCTCCAACAATTTAGTCTCCATTGACGTCAGGCTCAGCGATCTATGGTTACCTGTTTTTTTTTTCCTTACTTTCTTAAATAATGACACTATGTTAGCTGCCCTCCAGTCTGTTGACACCTCACCTGTGGAAATCAATGATACAAATATATGAGCAAAATGCTGACCAATTTCTTTCCTAGCTTCTCACAAACATTTGGGATACAACTGATCAGGTCCCAGGGATTAGTTCACCTTTATGTGTTTTAAAATGTCAAACACCTCCTTGTAATATAGACACCTTTCAATGTTTCACTGTATATTTATTCATTCTCTCGCTCTTGTAACCTCCTCCTCATTAAATACTGAGGAGAAATTTTTGTTTCGTATCCCTCCAATCTCGGGTGGTTCCACAGATAGGTAGTCTTACTGATCTTTAAGGGGCCCTGTTCTCCCCCTAGTTAATCATTTACCATTAAAGGATTTGTAGGATTTCTTCAATGCCTCGTTAACCCTATTTCTAAAGCCATCTCATGTCACATTTTTCTGGCCCGAATTCCCCGTTGACTATACACTTATTGCCCTTATTTACCTCTCGGGATTCACTTGATCTCAGCTCTGTTTACCTGACATATGCCTCCTTCCTTACCTTGACCAGACCATCAATATATCTAACCATTCAGCACTCCCTGCACCCACCAGCCTTGCCCCTCTCACTAATGGGAACACGTTGGCTCTGGACTCTATGAAACCACGTTTTGTTTGCCTTGCATTTACCAACCATCCCTTTACCTGTGAATAGGGTATTCCAATCAGCCTTTCACAGGGCTCGCCTAACACTTTCAAAATTGGCCTTATTCAAAGTTAGAACTTTAATGTTGACATCAGGTATTTCCTATTCCACAACTAATTGAAAACTAATATTTATGCGAAACAGACTTCAAAGTTAAATCAACACTTCCTGCCCCTCTATAATGAGCTCGAAAGTCTGACTAGGCTCCTCCTGTCCCTCTGTAATAGACTCAAGAGGCTTAATGGCCTCCTCCAGTTGTTCTAAACACACTCGAGAGGCTGCATGGCCTCCTCCTGTCCCTGTGTAACAGATCTGAGACACAGTAATCCGTGGATTATGAGCAGCCGTTAGACTGTATCTGATGGAGGTCCATCCTTTCTCAGATACAGAAACACAAACAACACAATGTACTGCAGGTGCCCTCTCAGTTACACTTTATGCAGCTGCAGCAACACATCACTTTGTTCTGAATGATACTGTTGACAAAATGTGCCAATATTCCAGCTTTTCACCTTTTCAAGTAGCAACAGGCTCATATGGGCTGATTGCTCTTCTCTTCTCCCTCTGTAAGAGGCCCATTGAGAGAGAATTTCTTTGGCCTGTTCCTGAGCAGCAGTCCCAATGCTCTATCTCAAGGTTATGAAAGGATTTGATAACAGGACATTAAAACCAGGATTGGCCGCACACTGGTCAATAAGCACCGTACTTTGTGTTCAGGTATCTAGAAAGTTGCCCACACCCCCCCCCTTTTTTTTATGCAGCCGATCTGTTATTTTATAACTGCCTCCTTTCATAAACAGAATGGAACATACATAGACCCTTGCGGTGTTCTGTTAATACTCTCATATACAAGGAAAAAAAGATATAAAATATTGAAAGATTTATGATCCATCAGTCAGCAACCCTCATCCATTCCATCCAAAACCAGTATATGAAAAGTGATGTATTGAACTGGTTAACTGAGCCTATTTGTTCACTGACTGCCATTAATGCCACTCTCCATGGATTCTAATTATCCCAGTGGAGGGTTTCCATCTTTCAATGATAAATGGGCTCCATTCAATGTGTAAAACCATAACATGAGTGGGAGCATCACCGACAGCACTGACAGGGATCAGTAGATCCAGAGAGAGGGGGAGGAGAGATCAGAATCTGAGAACATTAGACTGAAATATTCCAACAATGAATCAGAATCTGAGAACATTAGACAGGAATATTCCAACAATAGACAGGAGCTTAGCCGATTATGTTTGGTATCTTTCTGCATTTGATTGGATGTCATTATCATTGCGGATCTATTACGCTCTTCTCAATATTCAATACTTTTATTAACCCTTCCTGGCTATCGTTGGTGTTCCTGGTGAGTGTCACTATCCAGATTTTGTTTTTTATAAACCAGTTATGACTGTATTATAGTTATTTCATATCGTCTACACTTCCTGCCACTATTATTGTTCCAATCCAATCCAATCTCTCAATCTAGATATTCACTCTACAGACCACTGCTAACTGCATCAATGAAGGTGTTCAATTACTGTCTCGCTCTCTGCTCTGACAGTGTTACTCACGGATCTCTATGTTGAACTATTCAGTTTCAGGGGAGAATCATAATGCATCGTATCATTGCCTTTACTGTTAAGAGCATGGAGGTCACTGTCTACTGTTCTGGTTACAAACTCCACTTCCTTCCACTGTTTCCATCCCATCCCTGGCCAATATCTGCAGCTGAAGCAGACAAGTCACAACTGTGGGATATCTCTTTGACAATGAGCTGATTCTTGACACCATTCCCTGACATTTCTAACTTGAAATACTCACTACTCCAGAATATATCTCACTGGTTTATTCCATCTGCTGTTTGAACCTTGAGCTGTGAAGTACAGGCTTAATGAAGCCAATAATGTGCTGCTGACGCTCCAGGCTTCAAACCTGCCGAAGCAAATCTGATTCGAACTCACACCAAACTCCCATCCATCTGTCATTCATGTGCATGCGGATGTATATTGCTGTTTTGTGTGGCAATGCCTTTATTTTAACATTCTCAAACACTTTACCTCATCTGTCCATGAAACTTCCCTCGTTCTCTCTATTGATAAACAAAAAGCCTGCCAGCTGTTCTTATTTAAAATTGTTTTCTCCATGTGCGTTCCTTCTCAAACAATGAGTTTCGCATTCAACCACGCCTATCGCGCACACTCTCTCAGTCTCTGATGAACACACAGAGAGAGCAAACCTTCCCATTATAGGCAGTAATCTGATGCAAGTATAGTTAGCATATGTTAGTATAGTTTTCAATCCTGTCCAGATAGTGCAGTTCACTGAGCAACACACGAGCATGGTGTGCACAGCTCTCCATTTTGGGCTGTCATCTTGTCCCAGTTTATGTTTGTTTGTGGTGTTCGGTGAAGCAGATTCAGAATTTGATGTAACAAACCATTTCAGCTGATCTGACAATGCCTTTATTCAATGTTCTCATTCTTGTAATTTTACTCACGAAGATCTCACTTCTGCAGTTAGTCCCACTGCCCTGTCTTTTTCCCCATATTTACACAACATCTTTTCAGTTAATTAACTGCCTGTTTCTGTCTTTAATGTGAATCTCTCTGTCCCTTTGTATCTTTCCCTGGCCTTGGGTTTTGTCTCCCTAGTGTATCGAGTGCTGGCATTGTGTAGCTCAGAAATAATGAAATGGCGTGTGTCAGGCTGTTGTTCACTTCCCGGTGTGTCCCATGTGATGGTTCATGGAGAGGTGTGTTTAGGAAGTTATGAGACACATCCTTGTAACTTGGTGTGTACCTGTGGCTGTCCCTCTCAGGTGACCTTGCGATCAGTAACACGAGGAAGACCACTGCGTAAAGAACCAGGCATCTAAATTGCCTGACAATGCTGTCACTTTTTAAATAAAAGGTTATTTTCTTCTTATTTTTAGTAAGAGGTCTTAAAGGCCAAATTTCCTACTGAAAACGGCTCAAGCAAATAACTTCCGGGGGTTTTAGGGTTTTCAATAAGTAGTAGTAACCATGGCCAGCTCGCATAGACGAGGCTTTCTAGGTTTCTTTTCATTGTAGCAATAATAATTACCAGGTGCTTGGGGTCCCAGAACGGGTGTAAGTTTTAGTAAATTATCCCTAGCTGCTATTCTCTCTGGAAGCTCAATTGATGCTCTTTCCTCCTGGATTGGAGAACTGTGTGCAAGAATGCATGTTTGAATCTTCCTTTTTACCAAGGGGTGTGTTTAGGTGATTGTAGTATATTGGAACAGTTCATTTGTAGAAGTTACTGTATTCATTATTCTGTTATGGTTTCCAATAGTTAAGTTAGTCTAAATTCCTCTTCATTGTGTATGGATTTTGATTACAGTGTTTAAATACATTGTGTTTTGCTTAATGGCGAGTGGTTTGACGAGTACCATCACATCTGGAACACCCACTTCACATCTTCCTTTAAAATAAGGAAAGGTTGGCATCCAAGCTAGCTCCTTAAACTAGTTTGAGTCAGTCTGGTTGGTCTATTGCAAACTGGAGACTCTTGTCTGGTTCTAAATCGTTAGCACGAAATTGGGTTTAGAACTACAATCCCTACAGTCCGCAAACAGGCCATTCGACCCAACAAGTCCACACCAACCCTCCGAGGAGTAACTTACCCAGACCCATTCCTCTACCCTATTCTTACACATTTACCCCGACTAAGGCACCTAACCCACACATCCCTGAAAACTACAAACAATTTAGCATGGCCAATTCACCTGACATGCACACTTTTGGATTGTGGGAGGAAACTAGAGAATCCAGAATAAGCTCATGCAAACACTGGGGAGTATGCACTGGGAGGCTATTGGGTTCAAAGGTCCCGTATGGTAGTTGTTAGTGTCTTTGGTTCCGGATGTTGAATTCGGATGGTTTAAACAGGGTGTTGAGTATAAAGACAATTTTCGTCACGAAGAGTTCTCTGGGTGTGGAAGAAGTAAAGTTAGGGGTTTTACAAAAGGTAATGAAGGGAAGCTGTAGGAATTGGCAGACAAGCTGGAGTTGGGGTTGTGTTTGTCTGTGCGAAAATGAGAGATAATTACAGCTAGAGCTCGGCAATTACATTTGGTGGAAACGCCATCAGAGTCTTTGGAAATGGCTAGAATTCAATTTCAAATGGGGCACCTTGAACACGAAAAGGAATTGAAACAGTTTGAATTATGATGAAAAGTAGAAATAAAAGAAAAGGAAATGAAGACGAAAGAGAGAAAAAGAGAGAAGAAAAGCAGAGAGTTTCAACTTCAAAAGTTAGTAATTAGAGAGGAAAGTTGACATAGAAGGTGGAGATGAAGGCAGACAGTCGGCTGGATAAGGAGGATAGTGAGGATGAGCAACCCTATATAGCCAAAGGACTGATGGGGATCTGTTTAAATACATCCAGGTATTATCTAAATTTGATGAGAATGATGGAGGGAGCCTTTTTAATATCATTTCAGAAAATGGCTAAACAAATGCAGTTGCCAGAGAACATGTGGATTTAGTTGATTCAAACAAAGCGGATAGGCATTTGCATCCCTATCAGAGGAGGTATCTGCTGAGTATGAGGAGGTAAAGAAAGCCATTTGAAGTGCATATGAGCTTGTGCAAGAAGCTGACAGACAGTATTCCAGGAATCTAAAATAGCATGCCTGGTTAAACGCACGTTGTGTTTGAAAGGATCAAACAAATTTTGAAAGGTGGGGAAGGGTATTAAAACAGAGCAAACCTATGACCCTGAGAGAGATTCTTATTTTCGAGAAGTTCAACAATTTACTTCCTGCAGTCATGAGAACTCATGTGGAAGAGCAGAGAGTAACAATGGGAAGGTTAGAAGCTAAAATGGCTGATGATGATGATTGAGTTCAGAAATCAAAGTTTGGTTTCTGTGAGAGATTGAGAAGAATGTGTGAGATTTTCTTCGAACATATCCCTGTGAGAGTAAGGTTTACTGGCATAGGCCAGGAGTAGCAGGTAAAGAGGTTACAGCATTGAGAGGTAAAGAAGGATGTAATTCTTTTATGCTGAGACATGAGGAGCTACTTCATTCAGAAGGACTATTGGAGAGATGAGAAGTGCTCCATTATATAACGTGTGGTTGGAGTGTCCAGTGGAAACATCAACAGATTTATTCCACAATGGGGAAGGAGGCCTTGAGCTTGGTGTTGGCCTTCCAACATTTCAGCATTTAAATTGCAAATAACGTATCTGAGACAAATCGTTTTCACTGATCGTGACCCCTTAAAGTCTTTGGAGAAGTTTTGGGAGAAAAATACCAGTCTGTGTCGACTGAGCTTATTATTTCCGCCATTCAATATGAGATTATACATGTGACAGGGTTAGAAAACCTAAGTTTTGACACGTTGTGGAAACTTGAGTGAAGAAAGACAAAGGCATTCTGTGGCAGGAGTAAAATGACTGAAATCGAATCTCGTTGTGAACATTTGTATGCTCAGAGTCAATGTAATATATATGCATTGCAGTCAATAGACTATAGACAATAAGTGCAGGAGTAGGCCATTCTGCCCTTCGAGCCTGCACCACCATTCAATATGATCATGGCTGATCATTCCTAATCAGTATCCTCTTCCTGCCTTATCTCCATAACCCTTGATTCCACCCTCTTTGAGAGCTCTATCCAATTCTTTCTTGAATGAATCCAGAGACTGGGCCTCCACTTCCCGCTGGGGCAGAGCATTCCACACAGCCACCACTCTCTGGGTGAAGAAGTTTCTCCTCATCTCTGTCCTAAATGGTCTACCCCGTATTTTTAAGCTGTGTCCTCTGGTTCGGCACTCACCCATCAGCAGAAACATGTTTCCTGCTGCCAGAGTGTCCAATCCTTTCATAATCTTATATGTCTCAATCAAATCCCCTCTTAGTCTTCTAAACTCAAGGGTATACAATCCCAGTCACTTCAGTCTTTCAGTGTAAGGTTATCCCGCCATTCCCGCCAGTTTACTCACAGAGGAAGATTAGGAGGTCTAAAATGAATCCCTTTTTGTATATTGATGGATCATTTTTTAAAGGTGGAGTTGTGAGTATACTATCACTGTATAAAGGTTATTTTATTTTGGGATTTTTTTTTGAAGAGAGGTTATAAAGGCAGAGGTGCAGAACTGCTGTCTGAAAACAGTTTAAGTACATAATTGAGAAAGCCTTTAGGTTTTATTAAAACATTGGTAACAATGGAAGGGCAGCGGCCAGCTCTCCCAGACCAGGTTTTCTCAGTTTGCTTTTAGCTGCAGCATTCAGAAGCTGTTGGAGATCCCGGAAAGGGTTGGAAGTTTCAATACATGATCCCCAGCTGCTTTTCTCTCTGAGATCTCTGTTGATGTTGATATGTCTTCGATCGGAAAACTGCATGTAAGGATCTGTATTTGAATATAACTTTGTGCCAAGCAGTGTATACCAAGAAGGTACGGTATCTATTGTTTGTGTAAGTGTTGAAACATATAAGCTATTTCAAAATGTTCTTTTCTTTGATTGTATTTTAACTAAAGCATTTGAATCGATTATATTTTGCTTAATGTCGAGTGGTTTGACCAGTCACAACATATCTGGGACGCACACTTCACATCTATTTTTAAAATAAGGAAAGGTCTAAGCGACCTTCTTAAAATATTTTGCAGGGATCTGGTCTGGTCCACAACACTTATAGATGAGGAGTTTCTGACTGACTCTTATTGAAAATGTAGTGGAGGGGTTGGGGATGGTTTGCTGGAGGTTGTGCTGTGAGCTGCCTGAGACATTCAGGGAGACATGAGGATTTACTGACCCATCTTTGGATGGAGCCTTGGGACTGTAGTTACAGCATCTGGGTCATTAACAGGAGCAACAAATGGAGCAAAGGTTACAGAGTGGGGAAACTCTGAAAACACAGAGTTAGTGTATGTGTGGAAAGGGATCTGTTGGACCCACCCGAGTTTTCCATTAACAGCCTCGCAAGCTAAACTTAATCCAGGAGCAGAGTGTGAGGGGACACTGATTGAACAAGGAGCTGGTCACAGAGCAGTGTCACCTCCTTTAACACGTCCTGCAGCTTCACCCCAGGGGAGAGGAAGGTGCTGCCAGCGGCTGTTCGGGTCACAGTTTCATTCAGCTTCTATGTTCTGGAACTTTCCAAACAGGACTGGGTGACATAGACATCATCTCCCAGTATGTTGCCATCAATGTAACCATTCGGTGATGGAGGATATATATGGTGGATGAGGTAAATACATCGTTTCCCCCACAGCAGGGAGCTGCCGGGTGTATCCAGTATAATGGGATTCCCGATGGTGTACATGGCATCTGCAGAGTACCCATGTCAATGGGGAGAGGTAGAGGAACTGAAGGAGCTCTCTCTCTGTTAATGTTACCGTGTGTCCATGCACAGTACACTATGTTGGTGAATACCTCTGTCCTGACAGCAGCCACAGTTTCTTCATTCACAAGCAGACAGCATTCCCATCGTCTTCGGGTCTCCATGTAGAAATGAATGAATGTATCTTGGCTAAAGGCCGTCCCCTTAATACATGTTTGAAAACAGCATCCCCATCACCAACCAAACGCTTCGAAACATTCCATGTGTACGGAGAGCAATGGGGTCACTTGGAGTGTCTGGGAGCAGACGATCAGGGATGGAGCAAAACCTCCCATGTCTGAACGGGGCTGAGTGAATCCCCCAGTACACAGTATCATTAATCCCTGTAATCCCTCTCCATTTCCGTAACATACTGCCTTCCATTATTCCTGTAAATGAAATGACAGCTTCTATCATGTTATATTGCACCTGCCAAATTATTATCCATTTCCTTTACATCTCTTGATAATTTAATCTCTTGCTTATCACAGCAACATGACCAAACTCAGTATCGCTATATCTGTTCCATCCTCCTGATCATTGATATAGATGGTAAATAGTGGAGGACCCAGCACTGGTCACTGTGTGACTCCACTGGTGACGTTCTGTCAAACTGATGAAGACTGATGTATCCGGAGTGCCTGCTTCCTGTTTGATACACAGTCCTCACCCATTACTGTGTAACACAGTGGAAAAGCTGAATATGAATGAGGACAATCAGTCAGGAATCCAACCCCTCGAATCTGCTCCGCCATGGAATACAATCATGGCTGATGTCATCGCGGCCTCTGTTCCACATCCCTGCTATCTCTCCATCGTCAAACTCTAGTCTCTTGTTGGAGATTGCGGCTGATGAAAAAAATATCCACTCCACATCTGCACTTTCAATTATATTTCACATCTTACAGACCTCAATGAGGTCTCCTATCGTTCTTATAAAATCGAGAGTATAGGCATGAACTGCTCAATTTCTCTTCATAAGACAAACACTTCAAATATGGAATCATTCTAATGAAGCTCTTCTGAATTGCCTCCAATGGAAATACCTCATTCTGCAGGACACCCAAACTGTACTCCAGTTGCAGCCTCACTAACGCCTTGCATAGCTACAGCAACACTCCTACCTTTCTACTCTATCCTTTTACAAATAAACTATGAAGTTATACTTGCATTTCTCAGTATTTGAAGTACCCGCAAGCAAGTTTTCTGTGATATGCAAGCAAGCACCCAGATCCCTCTGCACTTAAGCACTTTGAAGTTTCTCTCCATTTCGATAATAATTTGCCTTTTTATTAGGCTGGCCAACTTGAATAAACCCATATTTATCCACTTTAGTTTTCATTGCTAAATGTTTGCCCATTCACCCAATCTATACATATAGTTTTTAAATCTCTTGCATCATCATTCCGAAGTAATTTCCCACCAATGTTAGTGTCATCTGAAAATGTAGCTATTGTATTTTCTATCCCGTCAACCGAGTAATAATATCGATCCCAAATGGTCGAGGCAGGAGAACTGAAATCTATGGCACCCAACAAATTGCATTTTCCAATATAAAATGATACATTTAATTCATTTGACTGCATTTTGTTAGTTAACCAAGCCTCCATCCAAGCCAATAAATTACTCCTAAACTGATGCTATCTGATCTTACCACTCACTCTTTGGAGAAGCAACATATCTGATGCCTTCACGAAGACCAGATATATTCCATCTCCAGGATTCCCACTATCCACCTTGTTTGTCACATCTTTAAATAACTCAACAAAACACTTCAATCATAGTTTATCTTTTGTAAAACCATGTTGAGTCCGATGGATTGTGGTTTACGTTTGCAAATGTCCTCAACAATGGATTCTAATAATTTGCCTTAAATTACAATACTTTATTGTTACATGTTACTCACTGATGTATTCAGTTATTATAAGTTCTTCCATTTCTAAAACCATTACGTTTTCTTTGAATTCCTGTTTGATGGGCAAAAGGGTTTTAAGAGATGTACTCCAATTTCTGTATAAGCGGTATGTGTGGCTGACTGGACTCATCATTCTGCTGGTGTACAAAATCGATGGGATGAAGTCTTTCTGGTGTTCCCATGTTGTCATCTCCAAGGCCAGAATGACCACCTCCTGTTGATGCGTTAGAGGGGTGGGGGATTATGGAATCTTCCCGTTGCTGTGTAACATTCTGAGGGTCTGATGGGTCTTCTCATATTTCTCCATAATCGGTGGAGATACTGAACGGTCTCCTCATGTATCCCAGAGATGGAACGAAGGGAGTGATTGGTCTTCTCTTGTTCCCATACAACAGACACGTGTCTGAATTACCTCCTCCTTTCTCATGAAAAAAGTCTCAGATAGTTTTTATCCTAACACATTTCCCTTGCAACAGACTCGGTGGGTCTGAATGGCCTCCTGTTATCCCATTGTAACAATCTCCAGTCACTGTGCGACCACTTTCAGTTCCTATGTTACGGACTTGAGGAGGCTGAATGGACTGATCCTGTTGCTGTGTAACAGGATACTGGTGCAGCATGGCCGACTCTGGGTCCAGTGTTGTAGATTCGAGGGGCTGATTGGCCTCGAATATATATCAGGCTCGAGGGGCTGAACAGTGTCGTCCTTTTCTGGTGTAACAGGCTGGAAGGCCTGAATATCCTTCTGTTGTTCCTGTGTAACAGGCTGGAGAACGGAATGGATTCCCCCACTATCTGTGTAATTCTCTTCAGTTGTTGATTCCTTCCTGTCATCTATGTTGAAATAAGATCATCCTTTATTTTTGTAAACTCCAATGGCTATTGGATCAACCTGATCATCCTTTAGTTATAAGCTAGCACCTTCATGGCAGGAATCAGCTGAGGGATCCATCTCTGAGCTTCTTCCAATATAACAACATCCTTTCTTCATTGAAGAGACTAAATCTGTACACACTACTCCAGATGTTATCTCACTAAGATCCTGTACAGCAGCAGCAATGCTTTACCAGCCTGCTGTAAGGTTCCCATCCAGGTTAGAGCTGTCTCAGCTCTCTGGGGGAAATACAGAGCATTTATGAACGATCATTGTCCTTCTCTACTCCACTAGCATAACAGGAGATCTGGAGAAAATGTCACAATGATGCTTAAGAAGATCATAAATGATGTGGCGAGATGATCTCGAACATTAATCTCCCCAAATCCCACATCGCTCAGATTCTACAGAATCTAGTAAGGTGGAGTGCAAAAACAGCAAGGAGAAGGAAACATTGATGGGAGTTATATATCAAAGTGAAAGCTGCAATACAAATGCTGGATATGTTTAAAAACGGGAAATGAGATATACACATTTGTAGGTACTGCAGTAATAATGTCCTGTTTACATTATATCTAAACTGTGTTAACCCAACTGAATGCTAATGCTGGGAAAAATGGATTTCATGAGCATGTGTTAGATATCTGGCATTAACATTTTGTCGAGCACTGAGCTAGAAATCAGGTTATTTAGAAATTGATGTTGAATGATCAAAAGAACTAATTGAAAACTTTGCTGTAAAGGACCTTTTGGGAACCGTGACCACAATGCATTGGTTTTCTTTTATGCTGTTTGAGTACACGGTAGTTTTTGTTTTATTTGAAGTAACTGTCATAAATATGAATCATGCAAGCCCTGAGGGTGTGAGGAGAAATTGCGGACTGCAGATGCTGGAGATCAGAGTCGAAGAGTGTGGTGCTGGAAGATCAGAGTCGAAGAGTGTGGTCCTGGAAAAGCACAGTCAGGGAGCGTACTAGGAGCAGGAGAATTGACGTTTTGGGCATAAGCCCTTCAACAGGAATGAGGCTTATGATGAAGGGGGCTGAGAGATAAATGTGAAGGTGGTGTGGCAGGAGGGAGGTAGCTAGGAATGCGATAGGTAGATGAAAGTGGGGTTGAAAGTGAAAGGTGATGAAGGGAGACAGAACGCCTCATCTACTACATACATTAAAGCCAGTGTGGTCTTCTCTAAATTGGTAAGGCAGGTGGATCATTTCAGAGAACATATCTGGGATAGCCACATTGAATAAATCCACCGCCTTGTGGCTGAACACTTTAACTCCCCTTTCCACTCTGCTAAGGACGTGAGAGTCCTGGGCCTCCTCCATCGCCAAACCCTAACCACCCGAAGCATGGATGAAGAAAGGTTCTTCTTCTAACTTGGGACCCTCCAACCACAGGAGATGAATGTAGGTTTCACCAGTTTCCCCATTTACCCTAACTCCACCTTATCCCAGTCCAATCTTCCAACTCAGCATCCTCCCCCCTTTTGAACGTTCCTATGTGTTCATCTTCCTTCCGATCAATCTGGTCCACCCGCCTCTCTGACCTAACCCTTTCAGCCTCACCTTCAACTATCTATTAGATCACAGGAATTAGCTTAGAAAAATGTCAAGTACCGGAGTAAGCCAGTGGATTCGGAGAAATATAGGACCCAGCAACGGATGACCAAGAAAAGAAAAGCAAACAGCGAAAAAGCATACAAACAAAAGAAAAATATAAAGACTGCGAAAAAAAAGTACATCAGTGTATGAAACAAAAATAAAAACAAGGTCAAATATGGAACAGTGGGTGTGCGGACAGAATAATTTATTGAAGACAACAGAGAAATCACAGGGAAAAGAAACAGTTTCTTTGTGTCTATCTTCAAGGCAGAATATCCAGAAATTCTCCCAGAAATACCAAGTGACCATGGGACTTGTGTAAGTAAAGTCTAAGATCATTCTTATCAGTGTTGAGGTCATGTTTTAAAAGAAAGCTGGATTGAGTATTTATAAATCTGACAGATCAGATGTACTTCATACAAAAATTTCAGAGGAAGCAGCAATAGACATATTGATTGCATCGCCGATTATCACGTTGTTTTCCAATACATTCCCGAAAGATATTGAGCCAATCTGGATAAGGCAAAGGTTACAAATATTACCCAACAGTTTAAGAAAGGATGAAGATGGAGAGTGGTGAACTACAGATCAGTAACTTGTCATCCGCGGTCGGGTGTCTGTTGGGCTCGATTATAAAGAACGCATTACTGGATATATAGAAGGTAATGGGAAAACTGGGGAGGATGATAATGCATCGATGAAACGACAACCATAAGTGGCAAACATTTTTTGGAATGGTTTGAAGATGATTCTTGTGGACGTAGGCAATGAGGAGATAATGGATAACGTATAGTTGGATATTCAAGAGGATCTTTTTTTTAAGAACTCTCCCACTAACATCATAAGAAAAGTTAAAGTAAAAGGAATTGGGAAGAATTGGGTGGCACAGTGGCACAGTGGTTAGCACTGCTACCTCACAGCGCCAGAGACACGGGTTCAACTCCCACCTCAGGTGACTGACTGTGTGGAGTTTGCACATTCTCCCCGTGTCTGCGTGGGTTTCCTCTGGGTGTTCCGGTTTCCTCCCACAGTCCAAAATGTGCAGGTCAGGTGAATTGGCCATGCTAAATTGCCCGTAGTGTTAGGTAAGGTGTAAATGTAGGGGTATGGTTGGGTTGCGCTTCGGCGGGTCGGTGTGGACTTGTTGGGCAGAAGGGCCTGTTTCCACACTGTAATGCAATGTAATCTAAACACAAGCAAATAGGAAACGAAAAATTAGATTTACATTCATGTGAATGTAATTGAAATAAAGAAGTTGCCATGCGCCAGCTGCACGGAGTGTTGCTGAGACTAAACTGAGAGTATTGTGTACCGTTTGGAGTCCCAATCTAAGATAGAATATACTACAGACGAACTGCAAAAGGTATTCTCCAGATTAATCCCTAAAATGGCAAGATTGTCTGATGGGGAAACTCAGCCTGTGATCTCGAGTTTCAAAAGATGAGAGGTGATTTTACTGAAACTTAGAAACAGAGAGGGGAGAGAATAACCGAGGGACATGGAGAAGTGCAAGCAGGAGAGATGAGGGAGAATCCCATGATATTCTACAAGGACAAGTAGAACAGAATAATCAGCAACAGTTAGTGTCCATTAGAAACCAAAGGGGCAATCTGTGTGTCAACCCGGAGAACATTGATAGATTGTTACATTTAAAAATCACGGCTGTTTTACTTGGGAGAAGCAGGATGCAGGTACAGAATTCGAGAAGATGGACTGGAAAGCTCTTGAAAAGAAATTGATGTAAAATACGAGCTGCGGTTTGAGGCTCTGTCTGGTATAAAATTGGACCAATCCGCAGTTCTGGATAATGTTGGAGTCAAGGGAGGAAAGACGCTGACTGGAAATTTTAATTAGAATCTGACAATAGGGGAGGTGCCAGAGGACTGGAGAACAGCTATTATGATTGCACTTCACAGTAAGGGTGGTAGAGATAGACCAGGAAACTATAGACGAGCGAGTATTAAATCACTGTTCGGGAAACTACTGGAGAAAATAGAGAAGGAGAAAATTGAACTCCAATCAGAATGGCAAGGCTTGATCAGGGATAATCATCATGACTTTATCAGAGTGAAGTTACACTAATGGAGTTGATTCAATTAGTTTGAGGAGGTCGCTTATTTAGTTTTGATGCAATGCCTTTGACAAAGTTCCGCATGGGAAACTGAAAAAAATAAAGTAAAATCTCAGAGTATCAAGGATAACTTGAAAAGTTACGGCGAAAATTGTCTTAGTGTCAGGAGGCAGAGGGTGGTGGGAGAAGGCTGTTTGTGTGATTGGAGACCAGTGTCCCCTGGTGTACCACAGGGATCAGTGCTGTGTCCCTTATTGTTTGTAGCATTCTTAAATGATATAGATGTGAATCTGGAGGGGGAGTGGGTGGAGGGGTGGGAGTTGTGATAAGTAAATTTGTGTTTGACACAAAGATTGGCCGGGTGGTTGGTAGTGAGGAGGAAGTTCTGATTTTACAGGAAAATACAAGTGGAATGATCAGATGGGCAGATCAATGGCAGATGGAATGTGATCCTGATAAATATGAGGTGATGTACTTTGGAAGGAGGAACCAGACATGGGATGTAAAAATGATTGGCAGCACATAAGGTGCTCAGAGGGTGTTTCTCCACACATCCCTGAATGTGACTGAACAGGGTAATGGACGAGTTAAGAATTGAACCTTGGGTGGAGCGTTTATTAATCAGGGAGTAGATTATAAGTGCTATATAGGGCTTTGTTTAGTCCATGATGGAGTACTGTATGTCGGTCTGGGAGCCTCATTATAAGGAAGGATGTGATTGTACTGGAGGGGGTTGCAGCGGAGACTCACCAGGATGTTCCCTGGGATGGAGCATATCAGCTATGGAGAGAGGCTGGATAAGCTCGGGTTGTTTACTTTTGACAGAGTGGCTGAGGGGGATGTGATTCAGAAGGATAAGTTAACAAGGGGCATCGACAGGGTGGACAGACAGCAACTGTTCCTTTTAGACAGAGGGTCAAGAACAAGGGAGCACACTTTTAAAGTGAAGGGTTTGAGGTTCAGAGAGGATTTAAAGATGACTTTTTCTTCACCCAGAGGGTGTTGGGGTCTGGAAGGTACTTTCTGAGAGGGGAGTTATCAAGGTTAACCTCTCAACTGTTAAAAGTACTTGGACAAGCACTTGGAAGTGCCAAAACATTCCAGGGCTATGAGCCTTTTGTCGGAAAGTGGGACTAATACAGATCGTGGTGTATTTCTGTTGGCACAGAGACTATGCTCCTGTGAGTGTATGATGTGGAAGGTCAATGATTGAGCAGCTTAACACAAGAATTGATGGGTTTCTGAAGATAATGTTCACAAAGGTTATAAGAGTGAACTGTTATAGCTTGTCAAATTATGTCAATGTGAGAAGTATGAAAAAAAAGTGCAGGTTTTTTTCCAGTATGAAACCAGAGAATGGAGAATGGGAAACAGGGAAATGGCAAAACCATGAATCCACTACTTCAGATCTGTCTTCACAGAACTTTCTGACAATACCAGGAAAACCAAGTCTGGCGTGGAAAACGAAATAGTACATGGAACATAGAACATAGTAAGTAAATCGTTTGGGAGAAATTATTGGGACTGAAAGTAATGGTCATAGACAACACTAACATAGATTAATGAAATGGGAATTATGTTTGAGAAAAAGACTGGGAGACAAATGAAAGTGAAGCAATGGATGTAAAACATGTTGATTTTCAGAAAGATTTTTGTAAACCTCCAAGCCTCGTTTGAAAAATCAAATCTTCGTGGATTGGGGTAAATATATGGCCATGCTTCTAGAATGGGACAGCTGGCAGGAAACAGTGAATAGAAATAAACAGACACGTGGAGCAACAGCCTGACATTGTATTTAAGGTCTGAATCTGTGAGTATGACCATATCCCTGACACCCCATCACCTTCCCCGGATATCTCCTCTCTCACCAGCAGGACAGACAAAGCAGAAGTGGTTGCACAGTGGGATACAGTTTGAAGGGAATTGTTCTGGGAGTCCTCAACAGTGACTCTGTATCCCATGAACGCTCATGGCGTTAGTTTACACATGGGAAAGGAAACCTCCTGCTGATTACCATGTACCAGCCTCTTCCAACTGATGAGTCAGTACTCCTCCAAGCTGACCAACACTTGGAGGAAGCACTGAGGGTGGCAAAGGCACAAAATGTACTCAGGGTTAGGGACGTCAATGTCCACAAAAAGAGTGGTTCAGCAGCAGCATTACTGATTGAGCTGGTTGGGTCCGAAAGGATATAACTTCTCGAATCGGTCTGCGGCAGGTGGTGAAGGAACCCACAAGAGGGAAAAGCCATATTTGACCACAACCTTACTAATCTGCCAGCTGCAGAAGTATCTGTCCATGACAGCATCGGGTAAGAGTGACCACTGCATAGTCATTGTGGAGATAAAGTCACACTTGCATATTGAGAATAACCTCCACCATTTTAGGTGGCACTGTCACCATGCTAAATAGGACAGACTTTGAACAGATCTAGCAGCCCAAGTCTGGGTTTTGATAATATGTTGTGGGTCATCAGTAGCAGCAGAATTGTACTCCCGCACAACCTCATGGCCTGGCATATCCCCCTCACAACAATTACCATCAAGCCAGAGGATCAACCTTGATTCAAAGGAGCAGCACTGGGAATACCTGAAAATGAGGTGTCTGCCTGATGAAGTCACCAACCATGACTACCTGTGTGCCAAACAGCATAAGCAGTTAGTCATAGACAGAGCAAAGTGATCCCACAAGCAACGGTTCAGATCTAAGCTCTGCAGTCCTTCTAATTCCAGTAGAGAATAGTTATGGACAATTAAACAAGTCATCGGAGGAGGACATTCCACAAGTATCCCCATCCTTAATGATGGAAGAGCCTAGCACTTCAGTGCAAAAGATAACGTTTATGCATTCCCAACAATCTTCAGTCAGAAGTGCTGAGTGGATGATCCATCTTGGCCTCCTCCAGTGGCCCTCAACAATTCAGTTCCCAGTCATCAGCCAATTTGATTCACTCCACACGATATCCATATTCAGTTGGAGACACTGGATACCCCAGAGGGTACATACCCTGACAACATTCTGGCAATAGTACTGAAATGTTGTTCTCCAGACCTTGTCACTGCCCTCACCAAGCTGTTCCAATACCGTTACAACAACTTTTCCCTGATTACATGGAAAATTACCCAAGTATCTCCTGTATGTAAAAAGCAGAACAAATCCAATCCGGCCAATTACCACCCCATCAGTCTACTCTCGATCATCAGTAAAGTGGTGGAAGGTCTCAGTGCTTTTAATCAGTACCTGCTCAGCAATACCCTGGTCAATGACGCCCAGTTTGGGCTCCACCAGGGCCACTCAGCTCCTGACCTCATTACCGTGGTTCAAACATGGACAAAAGAGCTGAATTCCAGTGGTAGGGTGAGAGTGACATCCCTTTAAAACAAGGCTGCCTTCGCCCAAGTGTGTTATCAAGGGGCCTTAGCAAAAATGGAATCAATGGGTATCAGGGGCAAACTCCCCGCTGGTTAGAATCATACCTAACACGTTTGAAGATGGTCATGGTTGATAAAGGTCAGTCAACTCAGCTCCAGGATAAATCTGTAGGAGTCCCTCGGGCAGTGGCCTGGGCCCATACTTCTTCAGGGCTGCTTCATCAATGACCTTCCCTCCATTTTAAGGTCAGAAGTGGAGATGGTCGCCAATGATTGCACAATATTCAGCAACATTTGTGGCTCCTCAGATACTGAAGCAGTCCATGTCCAAATGTGACAAGATCTTGACAGTATCCAGGCTGACAAGTGGCAAGTAATAGTCACGTCACACAAATGCCAGACCGTGACCATCACCACTAAAATACAATCTAACCTGCCCGTTGTCATTCAATGGTGTTACTGTCACTGAATCCACAGTGGACTGCAGCGGTTCAACAAGGCAGCTCACCACCACCTTCTCAAAGGGCAACCAGGGACAGGCAATAAATGCTGGCCCAGCCAGTCACACCCAGATTCAGGAAATAAATATCATTTTTAAAAAATAACAGAGTAAGGTTTCTGGGATATCACAGAGATCGGTGCTCAGGTCCCAGTTGTTCACAATACCCATTAAACATTTGGTTGCAGGAATCAAATACAATATATCCCAACCTGCTGAATGAACTAAAGGATGTTGGATTGTGAGTGGGTGAGAAGGTTGTAAAAAAGCTTCAATGTGACTAAGACAAGTGGAGTGAATGGGCAAATACATGGCAGATGGAGAGCAAGGTGGGTTGAAGTGACAGTGTGCCCTTTGGTTGGAACAAGAGATTGGCAGCTTTTCGTTTGAAAAGGGATTGTTTGAAACATGTTGATCTGAAAAGCGACGTATGGGCCTTTTTGTTGTTTCCTTCTGCGCGGCCCTCCGAGGTCCCTGCACCTCAGTGAGGTCTGAACCCACAAGGCAATACTGGGAATGGCATTCACACGCTGCCCAGTGTACATAGACCTACCAAGTGTGGAGCTGTAACATTGCAAAGGATCTGGATCTCCCTGTAGACCAGTCACTGAAAGCAATATTGCAGGAGCAAGTACCAGATAGGAAGATCAATGATGTGCTGACCTTCATTTCAGGGGGATTTGAGTCCAGGAGTAAGCGTGTCTTACTGCAGCTGTAGAGAGCTTTGGTGTGACCCTATCTCAAACACTCTGCAGTATTCTGCAGATTTGGTCTCAGTGCATAATAAAGGACAAACCTGACATTGAGGGAGAGCAGTGAAGGATGACCAGACTGATCTCTGGGATGACAGGCTTGTTGTGGGAGCAGAGTTTGAGGCGACTGGGCCTGTTTTCCATGGGGTTTAGGAAAATGGGTGGAGATCTCAGTGAGATCTATAAAGCTCTGACAGGGTGAGACGGATTGGAAGCAGGGATAATAATTCCCCTGGCTGTGGTGTCTAAAACAAGGGGCCACAGTATTAGGTACAGACAGGCCATTCTGCAATGAGATGACAATAAATGCCTGCACTCAGTGAGTGGTGAACCTGGGGAATGCACTCGAACCTGGAAGCCAAGACACTGAATATAAATAATGATTTAGAGACAGTAAAGGAATGGTGGGAGAGAAGGAGAACGATATGGAAATAAAGGGCCAGGTCTCATTATATTGAATTGGGTAGGACACTCGACAGACCAAATGGACTACTGCACTTCCTACTTTATACCATCCCACAGTAATTCACATTAAGGGATGTGTACAGTGTGTGGAAAAAGTGCATTGTGTACATATTTGAACATGAACTGGAATGGGGAAGGCTCAATGTGTTGTATGACCTACTCCATTCCCGATGTTTCTATGTAGTTTGTAAATGTTGTCACAAGCTCTCAGATGTTAGGAAGAAGGTCTCTGCAGGGTCAACAGGACTGTGTTTCTCATTCCCTTTTTCCGATACTGAGGCTGGGGCCGGGTGTTCTGTCCGGTTTTATCCTTTAGACCTCGGAACAGTTTGATACAATAGAATGTCTTGTTTGGCGGATTCAGAGACCATTGAAGAGTTTATCACATGTCTGTGTGTCTGCCGTCACGTTTAGGCCAGACCAGGAAAACACGGGAGATTCACTTTCTGAAAGTACATTTGTGAAGCAAATTGGTGTTTACAATCGGCATTGGCTTGACGGTCACTATTTACGGACACCAGATTTTGCATCTTAATATTTTGTCAATTGTGTTTAATTTACACCAGCTGCCAGAGCATTAGCCTGGTCTGGATTAGTAATCCAGTGACCTTTCCACAGCAGCACCATATCTACATGGGGACCTATCTGAAATCATACTGAGCAGGTTATTTCTGTGCTGCTTGGTAACTCTGTCAAAAAGAACTCCCACCAATTTGACTGTCCTGGTGGGACTGAGGCGGAGGTAACTGGCCAGATTGTAATTATAATCTTCTTAGGAACTGGACATAGTTGAGTAATTTTCCACATTACCAGGAAGATGTCAGAGTTGGAGCTGGAATGGAAGACCTTCCCCAGGGACACGGCTTGTTGTGCAGCACAAGTCTTCAGTCCTATTACAGGAATGGGGTCAGGGACCATTGCCTTTTTCGTTCGTACTGTGTTCAGCTGTTTTTTCATGTCACGTACAGCAATTTGAATTGGTTGAAGACTGGCATCTGTGATTCTGTGGGTATCATGGCGAGGGTGAGGTGGATCATCAACTCAACACTTCTGGCTGAGGGTGGTGCAGCTACCACATCCAGGTCTTTTACACTGATGTGCAGAACTGTTCGATTACTGACGATGGGGATATTTGTGGAGCCCTTTGCTCCAGTCATTTGTTTAATCATCCATCACCATTTATGTCAGAATGTGATAGGATTGCGGAGCTTCGATCAAGTCTGTTGGTCAAATGTGGTAGCTTTAATGGGTTAGCATCAGGTTTAGGTTCACGTGGTTCTGACCCAGTCATGTTCACCCACAGTCATTACTGAAAAATAGATCATATTGATGGTAATGGCAAACTGAGGAAATTATTCGAGGCTAAAAGTTACAGGTTGTGGTTGAATGCGGTTTTGCTTCTGCTGCTGTAGTCTACACCACTACATAAATACGCAGTTTTGAGCTGCAGTATCTGCAATACAATTCTGCTGTCTGTCCCGTAGTTCACATCGAGACCCATTCACCCATCAGTCATGTACTCAGTGACCTACTCTGGTTTCTGATGTGGTAACACTTCCATTTTCCTACTCTCATTCTGCTGAGGGTCTCTTCCCGGGTCATGCTTTCAATCTGACACATTCTGCAAAACCAATTTACTGATTTTAATTCAATTGTTTAATTCATCTGAATCTTTTTCCTTGAGTAATACCATTTTCTGTGTTTAAAGTGAATGTCTTTCCTCTGTTTCTCTCCCTGACCATGATTAAGAGCTCTGTCGTGTCAGTGATGCCAGACTTATGTACTTTCCGAGCCAATGAATTCTCTTGATTCCCAATCATCTTCACCACATTATATGTTTCCTCTTTTGGTTTGATGCCTTATCACTCATGGCTGTCTTGTCCTGTCATGAGTATGTTTCATCACCTTTGGGAGAATTTCTGATATCCTCCGAAATATCCCCAGAAATTCCTGCTTTTGCTGTTCCATGGTCTGCCCAGCTCGGCTCCCCTTCCAATTAACTCTGGCCAGCTCCTCCCACATGTCATTGTAGTTACATTGTTCAATTGTAATCACATTACATCAAGAAGAGACCAATAGATATAAACCGAAAGAAGGAGCTTTGAGAGAGGAAACGCAAAGAATAATTGGTAAATTTCTTAACTAGATACAAAGAGAGAAAGAGCGAGACAACACAGATGAGGAAATGTGAAAAATGAGAAAACTAGATCATTGAAAGAAGTAGATGCACATTCCTCAATGTTTTGGCATTTCCTGTGTACTGTGGTCCTTTGTATAGTGCGTGGACAACAGAGTATCGTGTTCTATTGCTGGCTCTGATGCCAGAATTTTTATCTCCAATAATATGACAGACACTAGCTTTGGAAAGTATCCAACAGGCCAATATATTGAATTCTGGTAGAAAGGGGATTAACTGAAATAAGTTGGGACACCAGAAGCAAGAATTTATAACACATCCTGATAAGAATTAGAGATTGGAGTGGAGAATTCCAGAAAAACAGGGAACGTTGAGGGAAGGGGAACATATCATTTTCGATGAGAATCAAATGATGTTTTAATGTTTTATAAATGTTATACATCATATGCATCACTTTTTGTTAACTGTGTCTCCGTTGTTCATTTAGAATGTGTTGTGCACATATGAAAAATGTTACTTATCTGCACACACACATTATTTAAACAGTGTATATAAAATTATTTTTCCGCCATTGAATTGGCCCTGTTGTTGTGTTACCAGGATACATGAACACCAACTGGCCACCAAAAGACATGACCCATTATCACTATAGAACATAGAACATAGAAGAATACAGCGCAGTACAGGCCCTTCGGCCCTCGATGTTGCGCCGATCAAAGCCCACCTAACCTACACTAACCCACTATCCTCCATATACCTATCCAATGCCCGCTTAAATACCCATAAAGAGGGAGAGTCCACTACTGCTACTGGCAGGGCATTCCATGAACTTACGACTCGCTGAGTGAAGAACCTACCCCTAACATCAGTCCTATATCTACCCCCCCTTAATTTAAAGCTATGCCCCCTTGTAATCGCTGACTCCATACGTGGAAAAAGGTTCTCACTGTCAACCCTATCTAACCCCCTAATCATCTTGTACACCTCTATCAAGTCACCCCTAAACCTTCTTTTCTCCAATGAAAACAACCCCAAGTGCCTCAGCCTTTCCTCATAGGATCTTCCTACCATACCAGGCAACATCCTAGTAAACTTCCTCTGCACCCATTCCAGTGCCTCCACATCCTTCCTATAGTATGGCGACCAACACTGCACACAATATTCCAGATGCGGCCGCACCAGAGTCTTATACAACTGCAGCATGACCTCAGGACTCCGGAACTCAATTCCTCTACCAATAAAAGCCAGTACGCCATATGCCTTCTTCACTGCACTATTTACCTGGGTGGCAACTTTCAGAGATCTGTGTACATGGACACCAAGATCCCTCTGCTCTTCCACACTACCAAGTAGTCTACCATTAGCCCAGTAATCCATTTTTATTACTCTTACCAAAGTGAATCACCTCACACTTAGCTACATTGAACTCCATTTGCCACCTTTCTGCCCAGCTCTGCAGCTTCTCTATATCCCGCTGTAACCTGCCATATTCTTCCTCACTGTCTACAACTCCTCCGACTTTCGTATCATCCGCAAACTTGCTCACCCAACCTTCTAACCCTTCCTCCAGGTCATTTATAAAAATGACAAACAGCAATGGTCCCAAAACAGATCCTTGCGGAACACCGCTAGTGACGGCACTCCAAGATGAACCTTTGCCATCAACTACTACCCTCTGTATTCTTCCAGCCAGCCAATTCCTAATCCAAACCTCCAACTCACCCTCAATGCCATATCTCTGTATTTTCTGCAGTAGCCTACCATGGGGGACCTTATCAAACGCCTTACTAAAATCCATATATACCACATCTACCGCTTTCCCCTCATCTACCTCCTTAGTCACCTTCTCAAAGAATTCAATAAGGTTTGTGAGGCACGACCTGCCCTTCACAAAACCATGCTGACTATCCTTGATCACATCATTCTTATCCAGATGTACATAAATCCTATCCCTTACAATTCTCTCTAAGACTTTGCCCACAACAGAAGTGAGACTCACTGGCCTATAGTTACTAGGATTATCCCTACTCCCCTTCTTGAACAAGGGAACCACGTTTGCTAGCCTCCAGTCCTCTGGCACTACTCCTGTAGACAAAGAGGACACAAAAATCAAGGCCAATGGCTCTGCAATCTCCTCCCTTGCTTCCCGGAGAATCCTAGGATAAATGCCATCAGGCCCAGGGGAATTATCTATTTTCACCCTTGCCAGAATTTCCAACACCTCTTCTCTACATATCTCAAAGCCATCCATTCTACTTATTCGTGCCTCAGTATTCATATCGACAACAATGTCCTGTTCCTGAGTGAATACTGACGAAAAGTATTCATTCAGTGCCTCCCCAATCTCTTCAGCCTCCACACGCAACTTCCCATTACTATCCTTGATTGGACCTATTCCTACCCTAGTCATTCTTTTATTCCTAACATACCTATAGAAAGCCTTAGGGTTTTCCCTAATCCTACCAACTAAGGACCTTTCATGTCCCCTCCTTGCTGCTCTTAGCTCTCTCTTCAGGTCCTTCCGGGCTACCTTATAACTCTCAATCGCCCCTATTGAACCTTCACGCCTCATCTTTACAAAGGTCGCCCCCTTCCATTTAACAAGGGATTCCAACTCCTTATTAAACCACGGCTCCCTCACACGACCCTTTCCTCCCTGCCTGATAGGTACGTACTTATCAAGGACACTCAATAGTTGCTCCTTGAACAAGTTCCACATATCAATTACGCTCTTGCCTTGGAATCTACTTTTCCAATCCACACATCCTAAGTCATGTCTCAACGCATTTTAATTTCCCTGCCCCCAGCTATAACTCTTGCCCTGTAGTACACACTTATCCCTCTCCATCACTAGAGTAAAAATCACCGAATTGTGGTCACTGTCCCCAAAGTGCTCACCTACCTCTAGTTCTAATACCTGGCCTGGTTCGTTGCCCAGAACCAAATCCAGTATGGCCTCACCTCTTGTTGGCTTATCTACATATTGTGTCAGGAAACTCTCCTGCACACATTGCACAAACACTGACCCATCTAACGAACTTGAGCTATAGCTTTCCCAGTCAATATCAGGAAAGTTAAAGTCTCCCATAACAATCACCCTATTACTGTCACTCTTCTCCTGAATCATCTTCGCAATCCTTTCTTCAACGATTCTAGGACTATTAGGAGGCCTGTAAAAGACTCCTAACAGGGTGACCTCACCTCTCCTATTCCTAACCTCAACCCAAACTACCTCAGATGGCAAATCTTCGTCCATCTTCCTTTCCACCGCTGTAATACTATCTTTGACAAGCAAAGCCACACACCCCCCCTCTTTTACCCCCACCTCTGACCCTACTAAAACATTTAAACCCTGGAACCTGCAACAGCCAATCCTGTCCCTGATCTAGCCACGTCTCCGTAATAGCCACAACATCGAAGTCCCAGGTACCAACCCACGCTGCGAGTTCACCTACCTTATTTCGTATACTTCTGGCATTTAAGTATACACACTTCAAGCCACTCTTCTGTTTACAGGCACCCTCCTTTAAGATTGATGCCATATTCCTAACCTCCCTGCACTGCAGATCCTGCACCCTAAAGCTACAGTCTGGGTTCCCATGCCCCTGCAGAGTTAGTTTAAACCCCCCCCCCCCCCCAAGAGCACTAGCAAACCTCCCCCCAAGGATACTGGTGCCCCTCAGGTTCAGGTGCAGACCATCCTGTTTATAGAGGTCCCACCTTTCCCAGAAAGAACCCCAGTTATCCAAGTACCGAAATCCCTCCCTCCTGCACCATCCCTGTAGCCACGCATTTAACTGTTCTCTCTCCCTATTCCTCGACTCTCTATCACGTGGCACGGGTAACAAACCAGAGACAACAACTCTGTTCGTTCTAACTCTGAGCTTCCAACCTAGCTCCCTAAAAGCCTGTCTAACATCCTCAGCACTCCCCCTACCTATGTCATTGGTGCCAATATGGACCACGACTTCAGGCTTCTCCTCCTCCCCCTTAAGGACCCGGAAAACACGATCAGAGACATCACGTGCCCTTGCACCTGGGAGGCAACATACCAAACGTGAGTCTCTCTCGTTCCCACAAAACCGCCTATCTGTGCCCCGAACTATCGAGTCCCCAATTATTATTGCTCTGCTCTTCTCCACCATTCCCTTCTGAGTAGCGGGGACAGGCTCCGTGCCAGAGGCCTGAACCCCGTTACTTACCCCTGGTAAGTCCCCCCCCCCACAAGTATCCAAAACGGTATACTTGTTCTTGAGGGGAACGACCACAGGGGGTCCCTGCACTGGCTGCTTCCTCCCAGTCCCCCTCACTGTCACCCATCTATCTGCCATCTTTGGAGTTACTACTTCCCTATAGCTCCGATCTATGACCCCCTCTGCCTCCCGAATGATCCGAAGTTCATCCAACTCCAGCTCCAGATCCCTAACACGGTCTTGGAGGAGCTGGAGATGGGTGCACTTCCTGCAAGTGTAATCAGCAGGGACGTCCATGGCATCCCTCACCTCATACTATGTTCCATACATACAGGCAAAGAAGGGCACCACTTTGATTGGTACAATGCACACACATACTAAGACACGCAAGGACGTTCTTCGAGGAATGGCATTCTGACCAGAAGTCTGTCAATAAACACAGCAATTTAGATCCTGTCTACCTTCTCTTGTAAAACAAAAGAACTGGAAATGACATCACCCATCTTAAGAACCCAAGACCTATAAATAGAGAGGCGCAACATACCACCAGCACTTCAGCAGAGACTCTCACTGATGATGTTACCTAGTCATAGTGTCGAATCTTCAGAAAACAAACCTTCAAACACAGCGAGCTAACTTGCATACATACAAACTGTTATTTTTCTTTTATTAGTGGGATTTGGGAGTTCTTTGTCACTCATTTATTAACAGATTACGAGGTGAGATGGGCTTTCTTGGGTTTGTGGTTTTAATTAACAGAAGTACTCGACATAGATGTCTCCACAGTTTGGGGCCCTGCCATAAGGAACTTGGACAGATTTGAACAGATTTCGGGGACAAAATGTCCCAGCAAATTCCAACACGTTGCAATTAGTGACCTAGATCTTCAAATAAAACCGGTCGGAAAATCTGTTTAATTTTGTTTACCGGTGGTGGTTTAAATTAAAAGTGAGGGAAAAGGCTTTTAATATTACTAAAGAGGTTCCCAAATTTGCCAAGTAAGTTTAGAAAGACAAAAGGAGGACATTTTTTTAGAATTAGCAAATAGGTTGGAATTGGGTTTAACCAGGGACCAAAGGAAAGCTGAATTTGTAATGGAGTTGGTCAATCACTTTGATGTATCAGAGAAACAGACAAGTGCACTCTAGTTAGATAAAACTTAAATTGCAAATATGGCAACTGAAGTTAGAAGATAAAGAAAGAGACGGAAACAGAGAGAAAAAAAAAGTGAAGGAGAGGAAAAAGAAAGAGAGAGAGAATTTGAGATTCAGAAGTTGGGAATTAGACAAGAAAGTTAAATTAACAGGATGGATATGAAGGGAGAACATCGGGATGTATACAACTATGTTAGTACCTTGCCATATTTCGGTGAGAAAAATGTCAAAACCTTTTTTATTTCATTTGAAAAAAATGACTCGGCAGATGACGTGTCCAGTGAACTTGTGGGTAATGCTCGTTCAGACTAAGCTGGTGGGCACAGCTGGTGAGGTATGTGCAGCGCTATCAGATGAGGGATCAAGAGATTATGCAGATGTCAAATTGGTTATTTTGATTGGTTATGAATTGGTACCAGAAGCATATAGACAGAGGTTCATAAAAATAGAGACGGAACCAGGTCAGACTTATGTTAAGTTTGAAAGAATTAACTACAGTCATTTTGATAGATGGGTGCTGGACTTAAAAATAGATAAGACCTGTGAGGCTCGAAGGGAGATTATTATGCTGGAGAAGTTGAAAGGCTCACTTCCAGAGATGGTAAAAATTCATGTGCACGAACAGAAAGTTCAAGAAGCGAGAAGCGCAGCAGAAATAGCAAGTAAATATGCATTGGTGCATGAGATGAAATTTAGCTTCCAGGAGAATTTTCATGCTATGAGGAATAGAAATTGGGAGAAGGGAAGTTCACACATTACAAAGCGAACAGTAGCGCACAATAGTTTACCACAGGTGAAAAAAGTAGCCCAAAGGGGTTGAAAGGAGGTGAAAGGCCTCAGGTGTTCTCAGTATAAGGGAGTGGAACACATAAAATGACAGTGCTGATGGTTTAAGAAGCGCACTGGGAAAAGGTGCTTTCATTGAAGTAAGCTGGGACACACTGTGATGGTCGTTGAAGGAAGGCACTTTGGGAAAGATGTGGCAGAAGAGGCTAAGCCAGTGGCATTAGTGAAACTGGTAAAGGAGACTCCAAGTAGAGCCGAGGAGCTGCAGGAGAGTGCTCAGCCTAGGCAAGGGCTGGGTATGGAGTCGGTACCTGATCTCTGAAAGAATTCGCCTCTGCAGATAAAGTTTACTCAGAAAGAACAGGGGGAGAAGGACAAGAAGTTATAATTCTGTGAGATATGGGATCTGCCCAGTCTCTAATAGTTGAGAAGTGAGACGCTGGAGAAGCACAACAGATCAGGCAGCATCAAAACAGCAGAACAATCGAATATCAGGCAGAACCCCATCGTCAGGAACATGGTGGGGGGACAATGGGGCTGAAAGATAAATACGAGGGTAGTAGCTGGGCTGGTGGGAGGGTCACTGGGAAGGCGATAAGAAGATGTAGGTTTGAGTAATAGTGATATGTCGGTTTGGAGGGTGGAGTCGATAGGTGTGAAGGAAGCTGGCCAGTTAGGGCAGTCCAAGAGGGCAGTGCTAGATTGAATGGTTCAATCTGGCAGAGGTTGGGGGAGGGGAGATTTGGAATTTGGTGAAGTCAACGTTGATGATGGTTCTAGTTTGAGGGTTCTAGTTGTCCTTCCACCTATCCACAACACCCTCCTCTCCGACCTATCACCATCACACCCCACCTGCGTCTACCTATCGCCTTCCAAGCTATCTTACACCCAGCTCCACTCCCACTCTCCTATTTATTTCTCGGCCCACTTCCCCCTCCCTTACCTCACCTCCCACTTTCCTGATGAAGAATTTATGCCTGAAACGCCAACTCTTCTGCCCCTCAGATGCTGCCTGGTTGGCTATGCTTTTCCAGCCCCACACTTCTCAACTCTCACCTCCAGCATCTGCAGCCCTCACTTTCTCTTGGCCTGTAATAGTGAGAGATGAAAGTATTTTCACTCTTTCTGACATATTAATCAAGATCGGAACAATTTGTGGAATGGGGTTAGAAATTAAGTATTCCCTTGTGTAACATCAGGATGGAATGCCAAATCAAGGTTGGGGAAGTAACAGTGACAGTGAGTAACAGAGTGTCAGTTCCAGGAATACAGTTTATTCTTGTGAACGATTTAACAGGATCCAAGGTGGGAGTGGCACCCCTTGTATTGGAGAAGGCAAAAGGAAAACTAGGAAATTGGGGAGTTAAAAGAAAAATACCCAGGATTTTTCCAGACTGTATAGTAACAAGATTCCACTGTCATAAGTTAGAGCAGGAAGGAAAAGCGTAATAAAAAGCCAACGGAGTTGATGTGCAGTGAACTGACCCCCTGTTTGATGTCACGGTGCAGGAAAAACCTGAACAGGCAGAGGATAAGGCAGAGGGGTTTAGTCCAGAAAGGCTAATGGTGTTACAACAGATATATACACACACATTCACACACACATACACATGCACACACACAGAAAAGGAATCAAAATATATTGTCGAACGTTGTTAATTTAAAGATAGAATGCTAAAATTAAAATTGAGACCCCGATAGTTTAGTGCAGAAGGGAAATGGGCTGAAGTGCACCAGATTGTTTTAGAGGTACCGTAGAGTGTTACGGGTAGCTCATAAACTAACGGCAGGGGGTCACCTAGGTGTACAGAAGACTCAGGTTAAGGTACGGAGGCATTTCTAGTGGCCTGGAATGCACACGCACGTGATTATTATTTGATGTACATGTCAAACATTCTAAATGGTAGGTAAGTCGCAGGCAGTAATAAAGCCAGCACCTTTGTTACCAATTCCTGCATTCGAAGAACATTTAACGTAGGTTATGATGAGTTGTGTAGCTCCCCTATCTAAAATAAAAGTGGAAACTAATATTTGCTAGCCATAATGGATGTGTCTACCAGATTTCCAGAGGCAATTCTATTATGGAGTGTTAAGGTAAAAAGGGAGGTGGAGGAGTTGGTAGCTTTCTTTTCTCACTGTGGGCTCCGCAGAGAGATTCAGTCAGACCAAGGTCTCATTTTACCGCTCAGCTGTTTAAGCAAGTCATGGATAGCTTAGGCATACAGCAGTTTAAATCAAGGGCGTCTCATCCTGAATCCCAGGGAGCCTTGCAAAGTTAGCATCAGACGCTGAAGACCATATTAACAGCGTACTGTCAGGATTACCGGAATGATTGGAATGAAGGTGTCTCATTTAATTGTTTGCCATTAGACAAAAATTATTTGTGCCAAATAAATCTACTCAGTTTACTTCCTTTGAGTTAATATTTGAAGTGAGAGGTCCTTTGGAATTAATTGAATATAAATTGACAGGACCGAAGTCAGAGATCTCACACTCGGATTATGTATGGGAGGTGAGGGAGAGATTAGATGGAGTAGGTGAGTTAGCTAAACAGCACCTGAAGGGCTCAGCATAGAATGAAGCACGTGGCAGATAAAAACTCGGGAATTTTGACGATTTCCTGTGGGAATGACGTATTAGTATTGCCACCAATGATAGGAATTCCCTTCAAAGCCGGGTTTAGTGACTCAGGAACAGAGTGCTGGTCAGATGAACAAATTGTATAGTTTATCTGTATGATGTCGTGATCTTTAGCAAGTGATTGAAAGCTCACGTTACTGTTGCCAGAGCATGTTGAACGATTACAAGAACCAAACTTGGTAATAAACTTAAAGAAAACAAAATTCGCAAAGGCAGAGGTGACGTTCTTGGGACATTAGATTGGACATGAAAGGTTGACCCCATGGAACACAAAGACAAAGGGCTTTGAGGAATTTCCACAGCCATCCACGAAGAAACAGATGGTTCGATTTTTGGAACTGAGTGGATTCTATCGGAAGTTTGTTCCAAACTTCAGCAGCGTATGGGCACCACTGACGGTTTTCTTAAAGGAGAACACAGAATTGTGGTGGACAGAACAATGCCAGGAGGCATTTGAGAATTTTAAAGCAGGATTAATCACCGCACCAGTTTTAGCTACACCAAATATTTTGAAACCCTTTGAAAATTCTATTTGCTTCTAGGGATATAGGGCTTGGAGATGTATTGATACAGAAAGTTTATGATGGATTTGAATGGCTAATTGGCTACTTGTCGAAAAAGCGCAATGATTAAGTTTTGCACTGACCTGACAATATTTTAATGTTTATGTGACAAATAAATTGTCGGAGATGTTTGTGGACAACGACAAACTTCTCACGTTTTTTGGAATACTTAAAGACCAGAATATGAGAGGATTTCATTGGGGTCGTATCACACCAACTTTGAATTTACAAAATGTACAAGCTGTGGGTCCTAAAATGTGATAGCAGATGTATTATCGTGGATTTAAAGGAAAAACATTAGATAAGATTTGACTTATTCCAGTTTAAATAGGTGTACAAAATTAATGTCAATGACATAACTGAGATTAATACTTTTGTATTTCATAATAATGGGATTAAGAATTAGAGGAAAAGAAACAAAGCCATCTTTTCATTCTGATGGTTCTTTTTTTTTTCTGAAGCAGGGAGGTGTTATGATGCCGAAAGCATGTCAGGTCACTTTAAGACAGAACGGGTTTTATTGAATAGAAAGTACAGCACAGATGCCAGCTAAATGTCAGGCTGTTCCATATGTCACAATTAGCTGGGAAATGGATAACTGAGTTTTGGTTGCTGTTTTGACAATAATTCAAATACAACCAAAGAGTTTAAATAATGGTCAGGATATCAGAAGCCAACGGAACTTGAATATTATTGTTTGGACACCTGGAAAGCAAGTTATGAGAATTGTTGTATCATGGGGAGTAGATAAACCCAGCATTTGAATGCTAGAGGGAGAGCCACTGCCATCCAACAGCAGAGTAACTGCTGTAGAGCAGGAGTGCTAACTGGCCATCCCAAACACTCTCTATCAAAGACACATGTTCATGTAAACCTACTTGCAATAAAAACATGACCCAGGGAGATCAGCAGCTGGAAGAGTGAACACAGCGGGGAAGATAGAGACTGTGTGGTCTTGAGATTGTAATGTTTGATATGTGGGCTGTTGGAACAGAATATTTTTACAGAGTTGGAGTCAGATAGTAAGTAGCTAAGAAAAGAGGAGCTTGTATTTGTGAATAGTTGTTGTTTAGTGTTCACTATTAAAGTTAAGAAACTAACTTGTTCATTTTTGTTTAAATAGTGGAATGTAGGAGATCTGTATCACTCACATTTTAACAGATTACAAGGTGGGGCGAGCTTTTCTGTGTATTTAGGTTTAATTAACAGAGGGGTTTCGACTCTACCTTGTAAATGTCCATCCATGCTAACCCCAATTCCCTGCAGTTGGCCCATATCCTTCCAGTCCTTTCCTATCAACATATTTATCCAAATGCTTTTGAAATGCTGTTAATGTATCTCCTTCAACCACATCTGCTGGCAGCTCATCCATGTATCATCCTCTGTGTAAAGAACTGGCTCCTCAAGTTCCCTTTCATTCCTTCCCCTTTAACCTGAAACTGATCCTCTCTCGTCCTCGATTCTCTAAACCTTGGAAAAAGACTGAGAGCATTAACCCCACCATCATTATCTTATTCAGCTTTATAAGGACTCCCTCAGTTTCCTACATGCTAAAGAAAAGGTCCTAGCTTGTCCAACCTCTCCCTATAACTCAGACCAATGGGTCCTGGGAACGTCTTTGTAAACTTCTTCTGCATTCTTTCTAATTTAATAGCATCCTCCCTATAACAAGGTGACAAAACTGAACACAATACTCCAAGTGCGGACTTACCAAAGTCCTGTGTAACTGCAACATAATTTCCCAACTTCTATACTCAATGTCCTACCTGATGAAGGCCAACGTGCCAAAAGCCTTATTCACTGCCCTGTCTACCTGTGACTCCACTCTCAGAGTACCGTGCACCTGAACTCCAATGTCTCTCTGCCCACTACCCCCTTGAAGATCCTCCCATGCACCATGAAACTCCTACCTTGATTTGAGAGCACAAAATGTAAGAAATCACGCATCGATATTAAATTCCATTTGCCATTTCTCGGCCCACTTCCCCACCTGATTAAGGTCCTGCTGCAATTTCTGATAAACTTCCTCACTGACCATGCTCCCACTTACTTTAGTGTCATCTGCAAACTTACTAATCATAACTTGTACATTCTCAACCAATTCATAGATAGCAAACAACAATGGACCCAGCCTCTAGTCTGACAAGCATCCTTCCACTCAACCCTCTGCTTCCGACCATCAAGCCAACTGTGTATCCAATTGGCCAGTGCCCCCCGCATTCTACGAGGTGTTACCTTCCTGAGCAGCCTGCTATGTGGAAACTTATCAAAGGCCTTACTGAAATCCATAGAGACTACATCTACCATTCTGCCCTCATCAAACATCCTGGTAACTTCATCAAAGGACTCTAAGAAATTTGGGAAGCATGATCTCCCACTCACAAGTCTATGCTGACTGATCCGAATCAAACCCTGTGTAAGTAATGGGTGCAGTCAATGGTATGCTGTCCTTCATTGTAAGATGATTCGAGTACATAAGTAAAGCCATCTTCTTGCTGTTGTAGAACCTTGCTGAGAGAGCATTTGGGGCACTCTGTACAGATTTGATCTCCTTTGTAAGGAATGATCTCCTTACCACAGACACGGGTGATGGTAACATGAGGATAGAGTGAAGAAGCTGAGTGTTTAATCTGTAGAGCTGTGAGAGACGAAGAAATGGTGATGCTGAAACACGAGGAGTGGCAGCGATCACTTATTTCCAAAAGAGACATTGACAGGGAGAGAAATTCCTTACTTTACCCAGGATTGATTGGTTTGATTTATTGTCACGTGTACCTCAGTACAGGGAAACACTTTATTTATGAGCAGTGGAGGAAGATCATAGTAAGCATGGCCAGACAGATCATAGGGTGGAAATAGATTTGGACAGAGTAAGGCATACAGGATACACTGCACAGGACGTGCCCTAGACAAGGTCAACATGAACAAGATCAGAATTATTTGAACATAGAGAGTCCATTCATCAGTCTAACATAGCTTACCTAATAGTTTATATGCCTAAATTAACTCTCCCCACGTTATTGTGCAGTCGGCGTGTGAACCCTGTACTGAACGCCAGGTTGTTTACAATCCCCAACAGCAGCCACAATACCTTCCATCTGAAACAGGTAGCCATTCCCACCAGCTTCCACCCTACATAGAGAACACCAGGCTGGCTTCTTGGAGATGGAAGATGCCTTCTTGAGACTTCACACAGGACATATGGCTTCCCTCTTCACCACTAGCAAACCACGTTAAAGTCCCACATGTGTATCATGAGCAACGGAGCCACGAGGAACAACGTCGAACAGTCTGTTTGTGCAGCCTCTGCCCCACTTGATCATCATGTTAGAGCATCAATTAGGAGACACATAAGACTGCCGATGCTGGAGATCAGAGGAGAGCATCAATTGCTGGAAAAGCACAGCGGGTCAGGCAGCATCAGGAATCAGCAAAAATTACCTCATTCTGCCCCCGTGTAAGTGCATTGAGGTGGGAATGGCCTCCTGCTGTTCCTGTATAAGGGACTCAAGGGAGTGATTGGCTTCAACCTCGTCCGATTGGACAGGGCGAAGGGCCTGACTGGTTAACCCTGGTTCCTGTTTGACAGCTTATGTCACTGACTAGTGTGACAATGCTGTAGCTTTAAGAGGTTATTTTGTCCGTGTTTCTTTTATGAGAGAGATTGAACGATCGTTACCAAGCTGGGTAGTTAAGACCACTTGAGTAACAGCTAGGGAGGCCTTGTGTTTATTTTAATACAGCCTGAATGGGTGTGGCCAGCTCTCACAGATTAGGATCTCTGGGTTTTGGTTTCTCAGCAACATCAGAACCTATTGGGGTCTCCACAGAGTTGGAAGCTTCAGTGAAGGTCTCCTGGTTGCTACCCTCTCTGAAATTTCTATTGATGCTGTTTTTAATTCCTGGATTGGAGAAATGTTTGTGACATTCTGTGTCTGAATATTCCTTTTTGCCAAGGGCTGTGTTTATGGGATTTCCCTGTATTGGAACAGTTCATTAGTAATAGTTCCTAGATCTATTATTTTGTTAAGCTGTCCAATAGAATTACGTTATGCTAAATTCCTCTTTCTTTGGTTTCATTTTCTCTTTCGTGTTTAAGTAGATGGTGTTTTGCTTCACAGAGTAGTTTGACCTGTCACATTGCATCTGAAACAGACACTTTGCATTTCCTTTAAAATGTGAAAACATTAGACTCTAGGCTATTGCCGTCAAATATTTTCGAGGCGCTCTGGTGTGGTCCATCACACTAGACTCCTTCTCTTTCTGAGTAATAGGCTGGAGGCACTGAATGGGCTGTCCCTGTTCTTCTCGAATAGTGTAAATGGGCTGAATGGCTTCCTCATATTCCTGTGAAACCAGTGTTAGGTGATGAATGAACTCTTATTTTACTGGGGGGGATGTGCAGTGTCAGGCAGTACTGTTACATGAATGTTACTGATACTTTAACAGCACAAGCTTGAATGGAGCCTGGGTCTTGCTGCACATGGACACAGACCAATTCAGGAGCTGACGGGGGACAAAACGTTCTGAACATTGTTGAATCTTCAGTGACCATCCCCATTTCTGATCTTATGGTGAGGAGGGTCAGGGTGGGGAGACATTGATGAAGCAGCTGAAGATATTTGTGAAGAGGAAGCTACCCTGAGGATCTCCCACAGAGGTGACCCAGGACAGAGATGATGACCATCTTCCTTTGTGCCATGTTTGACCCCAAACACTGGAGATTCCCATTAAGTCCAGTTTTGTTAAGCTCCTTGATATCAGCAGAAGTCAACTACTGCCTTGATATCAGGGCCAGTCATTTTTACCTGAACCCTTGTCTCAACTTCTTTTGTTCACATCAATAAACCATGATATAGGAGCAGCAAGTGTTTTCTTCAAACAGGTGGGATTGAATGTCAGGATTAATCTTCTCAAGAGTGTTCGGGGAGCGAGATGACTGAAAGTATTTGAAGAGGAAATAGATGGATATTGACCTGTCAGAGAGTTGCGGGCGATGAGGAATTGGGTATGAAAGAGGATTTGAGGCCAGGAGCAGATCAGCCACGATCTTAGTGAAGGGCAAGGCAGGTTTGGGGAGTGAATGACATGCCCCTGATTCTGATGTTCTCACATTCTGTTATTGGAAAGTTAGTGGGTGTTATTTTTATGAATGTTCTGGTATTGCATATTGCAGTCAGGGAGATTAGATGATTTTTTTGAACCATCTCTGGGTGAGGTATGTGGGCTATATTCACAGTGAATCTGGGTCTACAACATGACCAACAAATGGAGCACAAGCTGCAGATAGGGGAAGCTTTCTAAAGAGAGATGAGGGGCCTCTTTCATGCCGAGTCTGGGTTTTCCAATTACGTTTCCCAAATCACCTCAAAGCGTGTGTGACAGTCTTGAGGGACTGAATGGTCTCCTCTGGTTCTGTGCACCACGTTATAGGAGTAAGTGGCCTCAAACTGTTCCTGTCTAGCAGGTATGAGGGGCTGAATGGAACACAGGAACATGGGACTGAGGAGCAGGAGTGGGTCATTAGATACTTTGAGCCTTCTCCACCAGGCAGTAAGTTCGTGGCTTATCAGGTTGTGGTCTCAGCCCCACTTTCCTGTCTGCGTCCCATTGTGCATGACTCACTTCTCTGTCAAATATTTAACTAACGCAGCTTTCAATCAATGTGAACATAGAGACACGATAACCTTCCACTGAAGAGAATTCCGACTGGAAAGGTCATTTCAGAATTGTTCGTCATCCCTCTTATAGAATCAGAGAGTCAGGCAGAATGGAAAGAGACCCGTTAGTCCGATCTTTTCACTCCGATCAGATATCAAATCTGATCTAGTCCCATTTGCCAGCATTTGGCCAATATCCCTCTTCTTTCAGATACTTTTTAAATGTGCGATTGTAACCACCTTCACTACTTCCTCTGACAGCACTTTCTGTACACACACCACTCTCTGTGTGAAACATTTACCTTCAGGTCCTTTCTAAGTCAATCCCCCTCACCTTCAACCTATGCCCTCTTGTTCTGGACTCCCCTACCCTGGAGAGCAGAACGTGGCTGTTCAGAATATCCATGCCCCTGATGGTTTTATAAACCTCTATAATGTCACCCCTCAGTCTCTGACACTCCAGGGGGAAACACCTCAACCTAATCAACCTCTCCCTATAGCTCAAGCCTCCAGTCCTGGAACATCCGTGTAAGTCATTTCTGCAGAAAACCGAGTTGTACGCAGTATTCTTAAAGTGGCCTCACCAACATCCTGTACAGATACAACATACCCCCACAACTCCTGTACTCAATGCTCTGACTGATTAAGGCAAATGTGCCAAATGTGTTCTGCACCACACTGTCTATCTGCGACTCCACTTTCAAGGAACAATACACCTGCAGCCCTATGCCCCTTTGTTTCACAACATGCTCCAGGACCTGGCCATGACGAATATAATGTCTGCCCTGATTTGCCTTCCCAAAATGCAAAGCTTCATATTTCCCTAAATTGAACTTCATGTGTTACTCTTTGCCCCTTTGTCCCATCTAATTGCGGTCTCGTTATACTCTGAGATAATCTACGACACCACCTTTCTGATGTCATCTGTAACCTTACTAACTATTGCCCCAATATTCACATCTAAATCCTATACATAAATGATAAAATACAGTGAACTCAGTCCTGATTCTTACAACACACTGCTGCTCACAAGCCTCCAGGCTGAAAAATGTCCCTCTTCCTTCAAGCCATTTGTGACTAGCTTCTTCTGGATCTTATGTGACTGAAACTTACTAATCTGTATCCCAATCAAAATGAAATACTCGCTATGAAGACAGGCTGAGTATGTTAGGTTTATTTTCACCTGAAAAAAAGGAGATTGAGGGGGACCTGATTGAGGTTTGCAAAATCATGAAGGGTATAGACAGGGTGGATAGAGACAAGCTTTTTCCCAGGGTGAAGGGTTCAAAAACGAGAGGTCATGCTTCCAAAGTGAGAGGTGGGATGTTTAAGGGGGATATACGCTGTACGTACTTCACACAGAGGGTGGTGAGCGTTTGGAACGCTTTGCCAGCAGAGGTGGTAGAGACAGGCACGGTAGATTCATTTAAGATGCGTCTGGACAGATGCATGAGTAGGTGGGGAACAGAGGAAGACAGATGCTTAGGAATTGGGCGACTGATTTAGACAGTACATTTGGATCGGCTCAGGCTTGGAGGGCGAAGGGCCTGTTCCTGGGCTGTAAATTTTCTTTGGTCTTTGTTCTTTAAATGAACACCTTGCTGAAGTCCATATAGACAATGTCTACCTAATTGCCTTCATCAATCGTCTTTGTCACCTCTTCAAAAAACTCAGCCAAATTAATGAGACATGATTTCCCATGCAGAAAGCTACGTTGTCTACTCCGATCAGCCCTTGCCTTCCCAAATGTATGCAAATGCTATTCCTCAGAATCCCCTCCAACAACTTACCCACCACTGGCATCAGGCTCAACGGTCTATAGTTCCCCAGCTTTTTAGGTCACTGTTTCCTTTTCTAGTCCCACTCCTCCACTGCTCACAACAAATGTTAAATGTAACCAGGTTGGTGATATGGCCGATAATATCGGTCTCAGACTGGGTCAGGGTCAGTTTTAGGAATAAGTCAGGCTAGTTTCTTTAATCTGCTCAAATAGCACGTTTATGATCCAGAGCAATGTTACTCAAACAATGATGGAAAGATGAATGGCAAACTGTTTGGATATTGCAAATATATAATTAATATTTCGGTCCAGATATTATTGGAACCCATGACAAAACGAAAAATTGAGTGATTGTCCAAAACGTTATTCTGCTTCTGAGCATATTGTACTCACACAGTTGCGAGCAATGGGAATTAATCCTGGGAGAGTTGGATTTGGCTGAATTCCCTTTGCTTTCGGCAAAGAGGAAATTCCAGTGAATTCTGGTCAGTGATCACCCAAAGAGTAGCACGGTGGTTAGCACTGTTGCCTCACAGCACCAGGGACTTGGGGTCGATTCCAGCCTTGGGTGACTGTCTGTGTGGAGTTTACACATTCTCCACTTTCCTGTGTGAGCTTCAAATGGGTGATCCAGTTTCCTACCGCAGCTCAAACTGTGTAGGTTCGGTGGATTGGTCATGCTAAATTGTCTGTAGTGTTCAGGGATTTCTAGGTTAGGAGCATTAGCCAGTTGAATATATAGGTGAATGGTTTGGGAAGGTTGGTATTGATTTGTTGGGTCGAATTCCTGTTTCAACACTGTAGGGATTTCTATAAGAATGGTAACGATGACTGTAGAGGTTTTTTTTAGCTCGCACAGATTGCTGTGATGAGGAAAAATGAAGGAGAGAGTGTGCGATAGGCAATTCCTTCTCAGGCAGGGGGAGGTGGCAGTAATATCACACACTGGGCTGAGGGGTGGCGGATGGAGTTTAGTTTGGATTAATGCGAGGTATTGGATTTGGTAAATTAAACAACAGCAGGACCTATACAATTAAAAGTAGGGCCTTTGGCAGTGTTGGAGGACAGAGACCTAGGCCGTCAGATATAATTCTTTAAAATTTGCATTTCATATAGATAGTGCGGTTAAGAAGGTGTTTAACACATTTGTCTGCAATAGTCAGAACTTTGAGTATCGGAATTGGGACGTCATGTCGTGATTGTGCAGGATATTGGTGGAACCTCTTCTGGAATACTGTGTCCAGTCTGGTCATCCTGCCCGCTCATTCCATCGGCACACCACCCTCTGGGTGAAAAAGCTGCCCCTTAGGTCACTTTTAAATGTTTCCCCTCTCACCTTAAGCCTATGTCCTCTAGTTTCGGACTCCCCATACCCTTAGAGAATACCTTGACTATTCACCCAGATATTACTGACCTTGATATTATTAAGCTGGAAAGGGTTCAGAAGAGATTAACCTGTATATTGCAGGGAATGGAGGGAGTGAGCGATAAGGAGAGGCTGGGTGTGCTGGGACTTTTTTCACTGGAGAATATGAGATTAAGGGGTAACTTTGCAGAGGTTTATAAAATAATGAGGGGTACAGATAAGCTAAAGGGCTGATGTCTTTTCCCTAGAATTGTGGATTCAAAACTGAGGGATATTTTAACTTCGAGGAAAAGGTTTTACAAAAGTCATGAGAAGTAAATATTTTAATCTGGTTTGTGTGTGGAATGAACTTCCAGAGGAAGTGGTGAAAGCAGAGAGAGTTACAACGTTTAAAGGACATTTAGATCAGTCCAGGGATAAGACATCAGTTTGGATGGTGCTGTAAACCGCTGCCCTCTCTCTCCCCCTCTCTGAATGAATGGTTTTCACCCTCTGCCAATGCCTGTGCAGTGGCGTGTGGAGGCCAGCAGAGGGTGGCATTGCATCATTTTAATCACCACAGAGACTGCCAGACCTGCCCCACACAGAGACACACAGATACACACACGGGAATGGTTAGGGCATGGCGTGAAGCTCATCTGGTAACTTAAATGAAACATAAAGAAATGCTCAAGTCGCCTCGTAAACTCTTAAAGTATGAGGGACAGATCTGCCAAATTCCACTGTTTAAATAAAAACATCAATTTATTTTTTGACTCTGAAAGTGAACATTTTACATCAACTATTCACAACTCTGGGACCCCCTTTCTCTTAACTGCTTATTACCCGACTCCAGCTCTATAGCAATATACTGTTTCTGGGTCTGCCATCTTCTCATATCACAGGAGCTTGTAAATTCTCAGTTCAGAACAGCTTTCACACTCTCTTAAAGGTACAATACACTCTTTCAACTTCATCACATTATACCCTGATGAATATCGATAAGTAGATCCGATCCGATTTCTCTTGCTCTGTGGTTTGTCAATATTTCATCTACTGTGTCTCGTATGTGTCAGGATTTTTGTTGCTCCATTGACAGTATGTCATTATTCAACTCCGTCCGTGGGAATATATCAGTATTTCAATTGCTCACACTCGTGAATGTGGGGCAGGATTTCAGTTGTTTCATTGGGACTGTGACACTATAACAATCTCAATGTTTGTAGGTGGTACCGAACCTAGAAGAACTCTGAAGTCTATGGAGGAGAGTGTGGAACTCTAACAGGACAATCACACGTTGGTGTAGTGTTCAGGTTTGTGGCAGATTGGGATCAGTGCAGAGCTGTGTGAGGTGATGCACTTTGGTAGGAAAGACAATGAAAGACAGTTTAAAACAGGCTGTACCATTATAAAGGGGCTGCAGGAACAGAGGGCGCTGGGTGTATTTGAGCACAGATTGTTGAAGATATCAGGACAAGTAGGGACAGCAGTAACTATCACAGATTAGTTTCAGTATCTGAGATGTTTACAGGGGGAGGTGTAGGAGGGAGTCTCGGTGCTCCCTTCCTGGGAGGTGGTGGTGAAGATGTGTTGTGAGCCCACCCTCCTGCCCACCGAGACCGTGGGGATTCCATTTGTACCCTCGAGACAAAAGGGAGATGGCATCAGGGCCACGGCTTCTAAGTTGTGCCGGGGGCAAACGGAGCTGCCAGTGGGTTTAAAGTGAGAATTTCCCTTCACTGAACATTGCTCCTGACTCGGTCGGTGGGACGCGGATGTTTCAGAATCTCCACACGAGACGTCCCGGTCCCCTCCAGCTTATACCAGGATCCTCCCCACATGGGGGGGTGGGGACGGGGGACGGGGTGAGGGAACGGATATCGGGCACTCCACCACCCGGCTTGGCCATTTCTGTCCTATTCCAGGCTGTTTCTCTTGGAATGGGAGAAAGGGAGAGGGAGAGTGAGGGTGGGAGTGGGTGGCCCTGCTGTTAGTGTTAGTGTAGGTGGGGAGGGGGTCATGGTGAGGTGTCCGGAGGTAGTCAGTCCACAGTGTTGTATTCATGCAGTGTTATTAGTGTGGGGGTGAAGTGGAGGGAGGGGGGGAGAGCGGGGTAGAGAGAGACAGAGACAGAGAGAGAAGGTGCAGCATGCAGCTGTGAGAGTGGTTGACCATGAGCCTTGTTTGGTGGTCGGTGCTACAACAGATATACAGTGAGTGTGAGGGAGCAGAGAGAATACAGTGACCCTTATCCTGACTGAGTGGGGAAGGTTATTGATGCTTGTCCTGTTTTGTTTAACATTTCTTCAGACTGCAGATACTGCACTGAGCTGGGTGGGGAGCTCAGACCATGCTCGGTGGGTCTGGTGGTGTCGCCCCCACTGGGAAGTGAATGGTCCCCCTCTGTACTAGCCCATCCACCAAGACCTCCGTGCCCCTGTCGACAAACCGTGGTGTAATTGCCCCTTATCTGCCATGCTCGGGGTAAACTGGGCAGGGCAGCTCCAAACTGAGAAAGCTCAACCGTGTGCCCCTTGGCCTTTTAAAGATGGCCCCAGTGCGAGGGATCACGGAATATCCAGGGGCACCCGGTCAATAGTGAGGACCTCCAGTCATGATGGGTGGGAGAATCGGGCTGGTATTGAATGAGAGGGTCACCATGGGATGGGCTGGGTAGTTAATGAGGTGAGTTCGATAGCACCAGGAAACGAGCTCAGCCTCGTGTGGACGATCCCTCTGTCACAATGAAGGAAAATCAAACAAAGATAAATTATTGTTAGAATCTGCCCAAATGAGGCGTCGATTCTGTTGAAACTAATTGCAGTTACAAAGATGCACAACAAATGATCATCTGACTTCACACCAATATCCCTTTTTCTCATCTTTCCTGGGAAGACAGGCTCATGTTACAGGATGTTATCGAAGTGTCCACATTTCAGCATTCTGAAACCTGGAAACACATCCTTCCATGACACTGTCTCTCAGTCACCCCCTCTCTGTCTATACCCCAAACCCCTCCCATGTGGTGATATTTAAACTGATTCCCCCACCATCTCTCCCTGTCAGTGATGTTCACATCCACAGCAGCCCCTTGTCAGGGCAACAATGGAGATATGGAGCTGTAAATGGGTGGGAGCTGTACATCCTGTCACTTCCAGCATGGGCTGCTAGTTTCCCCGCGCTGGGCAGTGATCTAACACAGTGTCACTGAGCAATGCCCTGGGTGGGGTGCACAGTCCTACATGCTGGGAGGATAACTGCTCCAAGCTTACAGATCAATGCATTAGGTGGGGTACACAGCGGGGAGGGTAACTGCCCCTGGTTTACAGATCAATGTACTGGAGTGGTGTACACAGTCCTACATGCTGGGAGGATAACTGCTCCAAGTTTACAGATCAATGCATTAGGTGGGGAACACAGCGGGGAGGGTAACTGCCCCTGGTTTACAGATCAATGCACTGGGGTGGTGTACACAGTCCTGCATGCTGGGAGGGGAACTGCTCCTGGGTTACAGATCAATGCACTGGGGTGGGGTACACAGTCCGACATGCTGGGAGGGGAACTGCTCTTGGGTTACAGATCAATGTACCGGGGTGGGGTACACAGTCCTACATGCTGGGAGGGTAACTGCTCCTGGGTTACAGATCAATGCACTGGGGTTGTGTACACAGTCCTACATGCTGGGAGGGGAACTGCTCTTGGGTTACAGATCAATGCACTGGGGTGGGGTACACAGTCCGACATGTGGGGAGTGTAACTGCTCCTGGTTTACAGATTAATTCACGGGTGATCAATGCACAGGTCGCTGTGCTGGTAAGACTATCTGGTTGTGGTTTATAGATAATGCAATGATGTGGTTTGTGTAGCTCCCCATGCTGGATGGATACTTGTTTCAATTTACACATAAGTGCCCTGCTGTGTTCTGCACAGCTCCCAGTGCTGGACAAATATATATGGTCTGGATTTATAGATCAATGTTCTGATCTGATCGGTGCAGTGTTCCACTCTGGCCAGATTGCTGGGTTGTATTGACCAGTGTAATGGATGAATCTGAACAGATTGCTGGGTTGTACTGAGCAGGACACTGGCCTGGTCTGTACAGTGTTCCACGGTGAACAGGTATCTCCTCTGGGTGTATGGTATCTGGGCTGGTTCTGTGAGGTGGATTGAGAATGTGGTATATCTAACCATTTCAGCTGATCAGGCAATGCCTTCAGTTCCCATTCCTGTGGTTGGACCCTCCGTCTCTCACCTCATTAATGTTACAGTGTGTCCAGGTACAGTACATCATGTTGGTGGGGTGGGTAGGGGGGAAAGGTGATGGACAGGTCAAGGGGTTCCCCGGAACGTTCTGTCCCCAACATTCTATAACTGACATTCCCGGAACGTCCTGTCCCCAACATTCTATAACTGACATTCCCCGGAACGTTCTGAGCCCGACATTCTATAACTGACATTCCCCGGAACGGTCTGTCCCTGACATTCTATAACTGACATTCCCGGAACGTTCTGTCCCTGACATTCTATAACTGACATTCCCCGGAACGTTCTGTCCCTGACATTCTATAACTGACATTCCCCGGAACGTTCTGAGCCCGACATTCTATAACTGACATTCCCCGGAACATTCTGTCCCTGACATTCTATAACTGACATTCCCTGGAATGTTCTGTCCCTGACATTCTATAACTGACATTCCCCGGAACGTTCTGTCCCCGACATTCTGTAACTGACATTCCCCGGAACGTTCTGTCCCCGACATTCTATAACTGACATTCCCGGAACGTCCTGTCCCCAACATTCTATAACTGACATTTCCTGGAACGTTCTGAGCCCGACATTCTATAACTGACATTCCCCGGAACGTTGTGTCCCTGACATTCTATAACTGACATTCTCCGGAACGTTCTGTCCCTGACATTCTATAACTGACATTCCCCGGAACGTTCTGAGCCCGACATTCTATAACTGACATTCCCCGGAACGTTGTGTCCCTGACATTCTATAACTGACATTCCCCGGAACGTTCTGTCCCCGACATTCTATAACTGACATTCCCCGGAACGTTCTGTCCCTGACATTCAATAACTGACATTCCCCGGAAGGTTCTGTCCCTGACATTCTATAACTGACATTCCCCGGAACGTTCTGTCCCCGACATTCTATAACTGACATTCCCCGGAACGTTCTGTCCCCGACATTCTAGAACTGACATTTCCCGGAACGTTCTGTCCCCGACATTCTATAACTGACATTCCCTGGAACGTTCTGTCCCTGACATTCTATAACTGACATTCCCCGGAACGTTCTGTCCCTGACATTCTATAACTGACATTCCCCGGAATGTTCTGTCCCCGACATTCTATAACTGACATTCCCCGGAACGTTCTGAGCCCGACATTCTATAACTGACATTCCCCGGAACGTTCTGTCCCCGACATTCTATAACTGACAATTCAATTCACTGACCTCCGGCCGTTCACAAACAAATAATAAGATCCCGAGGGAAGAGATCCCGTTCCAGGGAGAAGGAGACACTGTTCCGAAAGCCCCTCAGGCAGTTAAAGGGGGGAATACGTTTTCCCTGAGTTTACATTTCTTCCCGACACAGGATCGACCACAATTTAGACCAAAATACAGGAATTCCCAAACTCCGTTTGTCTTCAGGAAACTGGGAGAGAATCCTTCAGGACAGCAATGTTCCCACCCTCCGGAACTGGGAAGGAGTGACCTGTGTCTGCTCTCGAGTGATTGAGTGTGTGGGAATGTTCTAGAAACCATCTGTCCTTATGGATGTGTCTCTGTGTGTTTGGGGAGGGAGGGTTTCTTGTGGTTTATGTCACATTTTTGTCAGTAATTCCGACCTTCCCATTTGTTATTCCAGCTCCAATTATTTTAATAAATCCCTGAATACAGGGACACATTTGAAAATCTCACTGGGTCCCCGATCAAACGGGTCACTTTGCCTCCAGACTGATGGATAATGGGTTTGTTTTCCTTCCTCACAGTTAACGTAGTGACCATCTACGTCCTGCTTTATAAAGATTGTGGATTGTCTCCATGTGTCAGACGTTACCTGGGGGCCATGTCAGCGGCGGATCTCCTGGTCATTATCCTCGACCTGATCCTGAGACACATTCCCATTGTTTATAAGGAACAGTTTTATTTCCTGTTATCCGTCCCCGTGTGTAATATCCACACCGTCCTGCTTTATGCAGCCACTGACTGCTCTGTCTGGTTCACCGTCACTTTCACCTTTGATCGGTTTGTGGCCATTTGTTGCCAGAAGCTGAAAAGTAAATATTGCAGTGAGAAAACGGCGGCTGTGGTTCTGGGAGCAGTGACTGTGCTGAGCTGTTTAAAGAACATTTCCCGGTATTTTCTTCTCACGGCTTGGTATTCGCTGGTGAACACCCCCTGGTTTTGTGATGTAACACTCGCTGCTCGTTACTCCAGTGTCTGGGGCACAATCGAGTTCCTCCAACACATTCTAACCCCGTGTGTCCCATTTCTCCTGATTCTGCTGCTCAATGTTCTCACCGTCAGATACATTTTAGTGACCAGCAGAGCCCGCAGGAGACTCCGCGCTCACACCAATGGGGACCCTCAGTCTGACACTGAAATGAGAAACCGAAAAAAATCCATCATTTTACTGTTTGTGATCTCGGCCAATTTCATCCTGTTATGGTCAATGTTAATGCTGTATTCTATATGGAAACGGATGTGGAATATTGGGTATGGGTCTGTGTCTCTCCATCACTTTGTGCAGGAATTGGGCTTCATGCTGCAGCTCCTCAGTTGCTGCACAAACACCGCGATTTATGCCGTGACCCAGACTAAGTTCAGGCAGCAGCTGAAGAATGTGCTGAAATATCCCTTCACCTAAATCCATCCATCCATCAAATTCCCTCATTAATCAATCCATCCGTGATTTTCTTATTTCAGTTCAGTTTTTCAGCGATGGAGCAGCCTCTCGCTATGGTAACAGACTGAGGGTAGCGCTGGTTTGTCCATCCTTATCCCACATGGGGGGTTACAGGAACACATTTCAATGTTTCTCACAACTCAGGGGCCAGTGAGAAAAGGCACCATCCCACTGACTGTATCCATCACTTCCATTTGTAACCAATAAAAATGTTGATTAAAGCGTGCCGAGCAGCAGAGTGACCGATGTTGTTGTGTGTCTTTGTGTTGGAGGGATGGGAGGGACAGAGGGGAGGGCGAGAGAGGGGAGGCAGGGAAGGGAGGGTGAAAGAGGGGGAAGGTGAGTGAGGGGATGGCGAGAGAGGGGCCAGAATGAGACGGGAGGGAGGGAGTGGAGAGCGAAAGAGGGAAGGCAAGGAGGGGAGGGCAAGAGGAAGGAAGAGGGCGAGAGAGGGGAGGACGAGAGAAGGAAGGGAGGGCAGGGCGAGAGTGTGGGAGAGGGCAAGAGAGGGGAGGGAGGGGAGGGCGAGAGAGGGGAAGGCGAGAGAGGGGAGGGAAGGAAGGGCGAGAGGGAGGGAGATGGTGAGAGAGGGGAGGGCGAGAGATGGGGAGTGCGAGAGAGGGGGAAGGGCGAGAGAGGGGGAAGGGCGAGAGAGGGGAGGCTGTGAGAGGGGAGGGGATGAAAGGGGAGGGAGGAATCGGAGGGAGAGAGTGGAGGGAGGGAGGGGAGGGCGAGAGATGGGGTGGGCGAGAGGGGGAGGGCGTGAGAGGGGAGGGAAGGATGGGAGGGTGAGAGACAGGGAGGGCGAGAGAGAGGAGAGGACGTGAGAGGGGAGGGCGAGAGCGAGGAAGAGGGCGAGAGAGGGGGCAAGCAAGAGAGAGGGGAGGACGTGATAGGGGAGGGGGGAGGTGATGGCAAGCGAGGAGCGCGAGAGAGGGGAGGGAGGGGAGGTGAGAGAGAAGAGGGAAGTAGGGAAGGGTGAACGCAAGGGAGAGGGCGAGAGAGGGGAGGGAGGGGAGGGCAATAGAGGGGATGTAGGGAGGGGAGGGTGAGAAAGAGGGAGAGGGTGAGCGAGGGGAGGGCGAGAGAGGGGAAGGAGGGAGGGGAGGGTGAGAGGGAGGGGAGGGTGAGAGGGAGGGAGAGGGCAAGAGAGGTGAGGGAGGGAGGGGAGGGCGACAGAGGGGGAGGGCGAGAGAATGGAGGTCGTGAGAGGGGAGGGAGGGATGGGAGCATGTGAGGGGAGGGAGGGAGGGGAGGGCGAGAGAGGAGGGTGAGAGAGGAGAGGCAGGGAAGGGAGGGTGAAAGAGGGGGAGGGCGAGAGAGGGGAGGGCAAGGGAGGGGAGGCTGTGAGGGGAGGGACGGAAAGGAGGGAGAGAGGGATGTTTGGGTGTGGAGGGCAAGAGAGAAGAGTGAGAGAGGGGAAGCATGGAGAGGTGGGCGAGAGAGGGGTGAGTGTGAGAGAGGGGATGACAAGAGAGGGGAGGATGAGAGAGGGGAGGGCAAGAGGCGTGAGTTGAGAGAGGGGAGGGCGAGAGAGAGGAGGGCGAGAGAGAGAGGTGTGTGAGAGAGGGGAGAACGAGCGAGGGGAGGGCGAGAAGGGTGAGTGCGATAGCGGGGACAGCGAGAGAGGGGAGGGCGAGAGAGAGGGGATGGCGAGAGAGGGGAGTGTGAGAGAGGGGAGTGCGAGAGAATGGAGGGTGAGAGAGCGGAGGGCGAGAGTGTGAAGGGCGAGAGAGGGGAGGGCGAGAGAGGAGGGCGAGAGAGGAGAGGCAGGGAAGGGAGGGTGAAAGAGGGGGAGGGCGAGAGAGGGGAGGGCAAGGGAGGGGAGGCTGTGAGGGGAGGAACGGAAAGGAGGGAGAGAGGGATGTTTGGGTGTGGAGGGCAAGAGAGAAGAGTGAGAGAGGGGAAGCATGGAGAGGTGGGCGAGAGAGGGGTGGGTGTGAGAGAGGGGATGACAAGAGAGGGGAGGATGAGAGAGGGGAGGGCAAGAGGCGTGAGTTGAGAGAGGGGAGGGCGAGAGAGAGGAGGGCGAGAGAGAGAGGTGTGTGAGAGAGGGGAGAACGAGCGAGGGGAGGGCGAGAAGGGTGAGTGCGATAGCGGGGACAGCGAGAGAGGGGAGGGCGAGAGAGAGGGGATGGCGAGAGAGGGGAGTGTGAGAGAGGGGAGTGCGAGAGAATGGAGGGTGAGAGAGCGGAGGGCGAGAGTGTGAAGGGCGAGAGAGGGGAGGGCGAGAGAGTCGAGGGCGAGAGAGGGGAGGGCGAGAGAGGGGAGGGCGAGAGAGGGGAGGGCGAAAGAGTGGACGGTGAGAGAGTGCGGTGTGCGAGAGGGGGAGAACGAGAGAGTGGAGGGAAAGAAGGGTGAGTGCGAGAGCGGGAAGGGCTAGAGAGGGGAGGGCGAGAGAGAGAGGAGGGCGAGAGAGGGGAGTGTGAAAGAGTGGGGTCAAGAGAGTGGAGGGCGAGAGAGGGGTGGGTGAGAGAGGGGAGGGCAATAGAGGGGAGGGCGAGAGAGGAGAGGGCGAAAGATGGTAGGGTGAGAGGGGGAGGGAGGGAGTGAAGGGTGAGAGAGGAGGGCGAGGAGCGGTGAGGGTGAGAGCAAGGTGAGGGTGAGAGAGGAGAGGGTGAGAGAGTGGGACAGCGAAAGAAGGGAGGGCGAGAGAGGGGATGGCAAGAGAGGGGAGGGCGTGAGAGGGGAGGGAGGGATGGGAGGGAGAGAGGGGAGGGAGGGGAGGGCGAGAGAGGAGGGCGAGAGATGGGAGGCAGGTAGGGTTGGGCGAGAGAGGGGTGAGTGTGAGAGGTGGAGGACAAGAGAGTGGAGGGCGCAAGAGATGGGATTGTGAGAGAGGGGAGGGAGAGCGAGGGGAGGACGAGAGGGGTGAGTGCGAGAGAGAAGATGATGAGAGAGTGGAGGGCGAGAGAGAGGGGATTGTGAGAGAGGGGAGGGTGAGAGAGGGGATGGCCAGAGAGTGGAAGGCTAGAGAGGGGATGGAAGGAGTGGGGGGCGAGAGAGGAGGGTGGGAGAGGAGGGCGAGAGAGGAATGGGAGGGAGTGGAGGGTGAGAGAGGGGATGGAGGGAGGGGTGGGCTAGTGGAGTGAGAGAGCGAGAGAGGGGAGGGCGAGAGAGAGGAGGGTGTGGAAGGGGAGGGCAGGAGAGGGGAGGCAGAATGGGGAGGGCGAAAGAGGGGGAGGGCGGAGAGAGGGGAGGGCGAGACAGGGGTGGGCATGAGACGGGAGGGAGGGTTGGGAGGGAGAGAGGGGAGGGTGGGGAGGGCGAGAGAGGAGGGCGAGCGAGGGGAGGCAGAGAGGGGAGGGCGAGAGTGGGGTGAATTTGAGAGAGGGTGAGGACGAGAGAGGGGACGGTGAGAGAGGGTAGGGTGAATGAGGGGAGGGAGAGTGGGGTGAGTCGGAGAGAAGGGACGGCGAGAGAGAGGAGGGCGAGAGATGGGAATGCGAAAGATGTTAGGGCGAGAGAGGGGAAGGAGGGGGGAGGCCGAGAGAGGAGTGAGTGGGAGAGAGGGGATGGTGAGAGAGGGGAGTGAGGGAGATGAGGGCGAAATGGAGGAAGAGGGTGAGAGAGGGGAGTGTGTAAGACAGGAGGGAGAGAGGCAAAGGCGAGAGGGAGGGACAGGGAGAGAGAGGAGGCCAAGAGAGTAGAGGGAGGGAGGGGAGGGTGAGAGAGGGCAGGGAGGGTGGGAGTGCGTTAGAGGGATGAGGGTGAGAGGGGGAGGATATGAGAGTGGAGGACGAGAGAGGGGAGGAAGGGAGGGGATAGCGAGAGAGGGTGAGGGTGAGAGATGGGAGGGAGGGAGGTGACGGTGAGAGGGAGGGGGAGGGTGAGAGAGGGGAGGGCAAGAGGGGGGAGGGCTGAGAGGGGAGGCATGGAGGGGAGGGCGAAAGAGGGTGATGGCGAGAGAGGGGAGGGCGTGAGAGGGAGGGAGGGGTGGGAGGGAGAGAGGGGAGGGAGGGAGGGGAGGGCGAGAGTGGAGAGCGAGAGATTGGAGGCAGGGAGGGGAGGGCAAGAGAGGGGAGGGTGTGAGAGGGAGGAGGGAACGGAGGGAGAGAGGGGAGTGAGGGAGGGGAGGGCGAGAGAAGGGGAGGGCAAGAGAGGTGAAGGAGGGAGGGGAGGGCGGGATGGAAGGATAGTGCGAGAGAGGGAGAGCGAGAGAGAGAGGAGGGCGAGAGAGGGGCGAGGGCGAGAGAGGGGAGTGAGGGAGGTGAGGGCAAGAGGGAGGAAGAGGGCGAGAGAGGGGAGGGCGAGAGAGGGGGAGGGCAAGAGAGAGAGGAGGGCGTGAGAGGGGAGGGAGGGAGGCGAGGCCGAGAGGAAGGGACAAGGCAAGTGAGCGGAGGGAGGGAGGGGAGGGCAAAAGAGGAGGGCGAGTGAGTAAAGAGAGGGAGGGGAGGGCAATAGTGGGGAGGGAGTTATGGGAGTGCATGAGAGGGGTTAAGGTGAGAGGGGAGGATGAGAAAGGGGAGGACGAGAGTGGGATAGAAGAAGGGGATGGCGAGAGAGGAGAGGGCGAGAGAGAGGAGGGAGGGAGGGTAGGGCGAGAGGGGGGAAAGAGGGGGAAAGCCAAGAGACTGGAAGGCAAGAGAAAGGGGAAAGCGAGAGAGAGGGGAGGGCAAAAGATGAGGAGGTCGACAGAGTGGAGGGTGAGAAAGGGGGGAGAGCGAGAGAGGGGAAGGTGTGAGACAGGTGAGGGGAGAGAGGTAGGCGAGAGAGGGGAGGGCAAGAGAGACGAGGGAGAGGGGGAGGGAAGGAGAGAGGAGGGCAAGAGAGGTCAGGGCAAGAGAGGGGGAGGGTGATAGACGGGAGGGCAAGAGAGAGGGGAGGGCGATAGAGAGAGAGGGAAGGGCGTGAGAGGGAGGACAAGATAGAGGACGGCGCGAGAGGTAAGAGCGAGAGAGGGGAGAGAGAGAGGGGGGAGGGCAAGAGAGGGGCTGCAAAGAGAAAGAGTGCGAAAGAGGGGAGGGTGAGTGAGGGGGAGGGCGAGAGAGTGGAAGGAGCGAGGGGAGGGCGTGAGGGAGGGGAAGGGTGAGAGAGGAGAGGGAGGGAGGGGAGGGTGAAGAGGGGTGATGGTGAGAGAGGGGAGGGTGAGAGAGGAGGGCGAGAGAGAGGGAGAGGGCGAGAAAGGAGGGCGAGAGAGGAGGACGAGAGAGGAGAGGGTGAGAGAGGGGAGGGCTAGAGAGGAGGGCGAGAGGGATGGCGAGAGAGGGGTGAGGGTGAGGAAGGAGAGAGCGAGAGAGGAGAGGGAGAGAGGCTGCAGGCGGTGTGTGGACGGTGTTGATATTCAGGCTGAGGGAGCTAAGTTGGTGGCGATAAGGGTCAGAATGTGGGCAGTGTTGAACAGTGGCGAGGATGAGGCTGGGGGCAGAGTGTGGGCGGTGGTGAGGGTCAGGTGTGAGGATCAGCATGATGGTGATGGAATAAGTGTGAGTGAGTCAAGGAGTTGGTGATGCAGTGAGTGCGAGGGATTCAGGGTGACGGTGATGGAGTGAGTGTGAGGGAGTAAAGGAGATGGTGATGAAGTGAGTGTGAGAGGGTCAGGGAGTGGATGATTGAGTGGGTGTGAGGGGATCAGAGTGACGGAGATGGAGTGAGTATGAGGGTGTCAGGGAAACAGGGATGGAGTGAGTGTGAGGGGGTCAGGGAAACAGGGATGGAGTGAGTGTGAGGGGGTCAGGGAAACAGGGATGGAGTGAGTGTGAGGGGGTCAGGGAAACAGGGATGGAGTGAGTGTGAGGGGGTCAGGATGACAGTGATGGAGTGAGTGTGAGAGGGTCAGGGAGTGGATGATTGAGTGAGTGTGAGGCGATCAGAGTGACGGTGATAGAGTGAGTGTGAGGGGTTCAGGGTAATGGTGATGTAGTGAGAGTGAGGGGGACTGAGTGACGGTGATGGAGTGAGTGTGAGGGGATCAGGGTGACAGTGATGGAGTGAGTGTGAGGGGGTAAGGGTGACGGTGATGGAGTGAGTGTGAGGGGATCAGGGTGACAGTGATGGAGTGAGTGTGAGGGGGTAAGGGTGACGGTGATGGAGTGTGTGTGAAGGGGTCAGGGTGACCAGAACTGCACACAGGACTCCAACTGTGGCCTAACCAAAGTCCTGTACAGCTGCAACATCAATTCACGACTCTTGAATTCAATCCCTCTGCTAATGAACGATAATACTCCATAGGCTTTCTTACAAACTCTATCCACCTGAGTGGCAACCTTCAAAGATCTATGTACATAGACCCCAAGATCCCTCTGTTCCTCCACCTGACTAAGAACCCTACCATTAACCCTGTATTCCGCATTCTTATTTGTTCTTCCAAAATGGACAACCTCACACTTGGCAGGGTTGAACTCCATCTGCCACTCCTCAGCCCAGCTCTGCATCATATCTAAGTCCCTCTGCAGCCGACAACAGCCCTCCTCACTGTCCACAACTCCACCTATCTTCGTATCATCTGCAAATTTACTGACCCACCCTTCGACTCCCTCATCAAAGTCATTAATAAAAATTACAAACAGCAGAGGACCCAGAACTGATCCCTGCGGAACTCCACTTGTAACTGGGCTCCAGGCTGAATATTTACCATCTACCACCACTCTCTGCCTTCGACCGGTGAGCCAGTTTTCTATCCAATTGGCCAAATTTCCTTCTATCCCATGCCTCCTGACTTTCTGCATAAGCCTTCCATGGGGAAACTTATCAAATGCCTTACTAAAATCCATGTACACTACATCCACTGCTCTACCCTCATCCACATGCTTGGTCACCTCCTCGAAGAATTCAATAAGACTTGTAAGGCAAGACCTACCCTTCACAAATCCGTGCTGGCTGTCCCTAATCAAGCAGTGTCTTTCCAGATACTCGTAAATCCTAACCCTCAGTACCCTTTCCAATACTTTGCCTACCACAGATGTAAGACTAACTGGCCTGTAATTCCCGGGGTTATCCCTATTCCCTTTTTTGAACAGGGGCACAACATTCGCTACTCTCCAGTCCCCTGGTACCAACCCCGTTGACAGTGAAGACGAGAAGATCATTACCAACGGTACTGCAATTTCCTCTCTTGCTTCTCACATAATCCTAGGATATATCCCGTCAGGCCCGGGGGACTTGTCTATCCTCAAGTTGTTCAAAATGTCCAACACATCTTCCTTCCTAACAGGTATCTCTTCGAGCTTATCAGTCCGTTTCACACTCTCCTCTTCAACAATACGGTCCCTCTCGTTCGTAAATACTGAAGAGAAGTACTTGTTCAAGACCTCTCCTATCTCTTCTGACTCAATACACAATCTCCCACTACTGTCCTTGATCGGACCTACCCTCGTTCTCATCATTCTCAGGTTTCTCACATACGCATAAAATGCCTTGGGGTTATCCTTGATCCTATCCGTCAAGGATTTTTCATGCCCTCTCTTAGCTCTCCTAATCCCTTTCTTCAGGTCCCTTCTGACTATCCTGTATCCCTCCACTGCTCTGTCTGAACCCTGTTTCCTCAACCTTATGTAAGCATCCTTCTTCCTCTTTACTAGACATTCAACCTCCCTCGTCAACCAAGGCTCCCTCACACGACCATTTCTTTCCTGCCTGATAGGTACATACATATCATGGACACGTCGTATCTGCTCTTTGAAAAAGTTCCACATTTCCACCACATCCTTCCCTGACAGCCTATGCTCCCAACGTATGCTCCTCAAATCCTGTCTTACAGCATTGTAATTTCCCTTCCCCCAATTGTAAAAACTTCCTTGTTGTGCGCACCTATCTCTTTCCATAACCAAGGTGAAAGTCACAGAATTGTGGTCACCATCACCAAAATGTTCACCCACTAACAAGCCCACCACTTGTCCCGGTTCATTACCGAGTACCAAATCCAATATGGCCTCCCCTCTGGTTGGACAATCTACATACTGCGTTAGAAAAGCTTCCTGGACACACTGCACAAACACCGCCCCATCCAATCTACTTGATCTAAAGAGCTTCCAATCAATATTTGGGAAGTTGAAGTCGCCCATGACTACGACCCTGTGGCTTCTGCACCTTTCCAAAATCTGTTTCCCAATCTGTTTCTCCACATCTCTGCTGCTATTGGGGGGCCTATAGTAAACACCCAACAAGGTGACTGCACCTTTCCTATTTCTGACTTCAGCCCATACTACCTCCAGAGGCAGATCCCCCTCAAACTTCCTTTCTGCAGCCGTTATACCATTTCTAATTAGCAATGCCACCCCCCTCCTTTTTTACCACCCTCCCTAATTTTACTGAAACATCTGTAACCAGGAACCTCCAACAGCCATTCCTGTCCCTCTTCTATCCATGTTTCCGTGATGGCCACAACATCGTAGTCCCAGGTACCGATCCACGCCTTAAGTTCACCCACCTTATTTCGGATATTCCTTGCGTTGAAGTATACGCACTTGAGCCCATCTCTGTGTCCGCAAGTAGTCCCTGTCAGTGCTACCTTCTCCACAGCCTCCCTACAGTCTTGGACATCCTGACACACAGCTAGCTTACTTGCTGGACTACAAGTCCGGATCCCATCCCCCTGCCAAATTAGTTTAAACCCCCCCGAAGAGTGCTAGCAAACCTACCCCCCAGGATATTGGTGCCCTTCTGGTTCAGGTGCAACCCCTCCTGTTTGTACAGGTCCCACCTTCCCCAGAATGCAGTCCAATTGTCCAAATATCTGAAGCCCTCCCTCCTACACCATCCTTGCAGCCACTTGTTCAACTGCACTCTCTCCCTATTCTTTGCCTCACTGTCACGTGGCACCGGCAACAACCCAGAGATGACGACTCTGTCTGTCCTAGCTTTTAGCTTCCAGCCTAACTCCTTGAGCTCTTGAATTACCTCCCCACCCCTCTTCCTACCTATGTCGTTGGTGCCAATGTGTACCACGACCTCTGGCTGCACACCCTCCCCCTTGAGGATTCTGAAGACACGGTCCGAGACGTCTCGGACCCTAGCACCCGGGAGGCAACAAACCATCCGAGAGTCTCGCCCATGTCCACAGAACCGCCTGTCCGTCCCTCTAACTAGAGAGTCCCCTATAACTAGCGCTCTCCTCCTCTCCCCCTTTCCCTTCTGAGTCTCAGAGCCACAGACCCCTTCACTGCAGCTTACACCTGCACGGCTGTCCCCCCCAACAGTTTCCAAAGCTGTATACTTATTTTTTAGGGGAACGACCACAGGGGAACCCTGCACTGCCTGCTTCTTCCCCTTCCCACCTCTAACTGCTACCCAGCTACCTCTGTTCTCCGGCGTAACTATGTCCCTGTAGCTTCTATCAATCACCTTCTCAGCCTCTCGAATAATCCTCAGTTCATCCAACTCCAGTTCCAGTTCACTAACTCGTTCGGTGAGGATCAGGATCTGACTGCATTTCCTGCAGACGAAGTCAGCAGGAGTATCGGTGGTCACCCCTACCTCAAACATCCTGCAGGAGGAACATTCCACTGCCTGCGCTGCCATGACTGTACACTTTGTCTCCAAAAACAAGAACACTGAGTCAATAACACTGAGTCACTTACCTGGGGTCTAGAACACAACCACTCAAATACTAATCACTTACCTTCCCGCCCAGCTATGCGCTCCAACCTCACTTCCGCTGCCCGCTACAGGTAGGTAATTTTGAAACAAACTGTCTTACCTTAGCTGTAGTCTCCCGCGTTCGCTTTTACTCGGCCGCCGCTCTCACTCAAAATTGAGTGCCTGGTCACGGATAAGAGGCACGAATATGTCAGGTAGGGAGAGCAGGAATCAAGGTTTTTTCCAGTACTCATTCACGGGTTGAGGGTATCACTGGTTGGACCTGCATTCATTACCCATTACTAATTGCCCAGCGGGCAGTCACGAGTCACATTTCAACTCTCCCTCCCACTCTGCCGAGGACATGGAGGTCCTGTGCCTCCTTCACCGCCGCTCCCTCACCACCAGACGCCTGGAGAAAGAAAGCCTCATCTTCTGCCTCGGAACACTTCAACCCCTGGGCATCAATGTGGACTTCAACAGTTTCCTGATTTCCCCTTCCCCCACCTCACCCCAGTTCCAAACTACCAGCTCAGCCCTGTCCCCGTGACTTGTCCTGACTTGTCCTACCTGCCTATCTTCTTTTCCACCTATCCACTCCACCCTCCCCCCGCCCGCGACCTATCACCTTCATCCCCTCCCCCACTCACCTATTGTACTCTATGCTACTTTCTCCCCACCTCCCTTCTCCTCTAGCTTATCTCTCCAAGCTTCAGGCTCTCTGCCTTTATTCCTGATGAAGGTCTTTTGCCCAAAACGTCGATTTTGCTGCTCATCGGATGCTGCATGAACTGCTGTGCTTTTCCAGCGCCACTAATCCAGTTACGAGTCACACACATGGTTGTCGGTCTGGAGTCACATGTAACCCAGGCCTGGTAAGGAGGCAGTTTGCTTCCTTCAAGGCCATCAGCGAACCTGATAGGTTTTCCAAAAATCGAAAACGATAGATTTTCCAAAAATCGAATGAAGTGACTGTCGAGAAGGGTCTAAATCCAGGAGGAGTATACATAAGAGGGAAATCCAGAGGCCATAAAAGGGACATGAGATAGTTCTGGAAAATAGGGTTAAGGAAGATCCAAAGGTTCTCTACACATACATTAAGGACAAAAGAGTTACTCAGGAGTGTTTTGGGCCACTTAAAGATCAGCAAGGTTGCCGATGTACAAAACCGCAGGAGATGGAGGCGATACTAAACAAGCATCGTGC